>NC_068402.1:9309066-9476566 GCF_023724105.1 Carassius gibelio
TCAATTGTTCAATCGATTTGTTCAAAACCACCGATTCATTCAGGGACTAAACAAGTGACTGACTTTACAAGAATGTAATTGAAACAATTATGCAAATGATGCATTCAAAGCCATGGATGCATTCAGGAACAAAACAAGTGACTGATTTTACACAAGTGTGACTGAAACAATTATGCAAATGATTCATTCAAATTCAAAATCAGGGATACCATTGGGAGCAAAACGAGTGATGGACTGAGTGTGCCATTCATTCAGATGATTCATCCAAAAATATCTGTTTTAAATATATATTTATTGTTTAAAGTAAGACAGCAGAGAGGGCAAATAAAAATCAGACAAAAGCAAGCAATCCCACAAAGCAGCAGTATGTAAGTGAACCCACAGCGATCAGATATCTCTGCCCTTTAATGATTCTCTATTCAGCCGCATTGTTCTTTGTTAGCAAAGGGGAAAAGCCAAGTATCATGACTGTGTCGTTGATTCAAAGGGCCTTTGTGGAGTCTAATTGATTAAGGAGTGCTGCGCAGTGGCCGTAAGACCCTCGGTTATTCACGCTATCTGTTATTGACTGCTCTCAAGAGCTTTACCACACCGCTCTAATTGCCTGGAAGAGACGGTCAATTCCTATAAGTACCAAGAAAGAAGCAAAACACAAACAATATATCACTTTTCCTGAGAGTCTCTCTCATCTTCCCTCAGTTTCTCTCGTCCTCTTTCTGAGATTTGTTCTTGCAGTCATGGTGGCCACCTGGGAGAGACATGTATCAGACATTCATTAGACGTATCTGTGGCCCCTGACTCCCAGAAACCCACAGGGCCCGAGGCGATGGAGAAAACACTGCATTACCTAAATCACAACCTAAATTCCCATGAACGTGCAAACTCAATTCTACAATAATCTAGGACCCCAAACAATTCAGAAAAAGCAAACAATGGTGTGTTTCAGGCTGAAATGAGTGTTGATAACTTCACATTTAGGGCTATGTGGTTTAACTTATTACTATTTTTATTCACTACTGACTTAAGACTCTTCGCAAAATTTCATCAGCCATCCATTGTCAAACTGACAAGAATATAAAATGTTTATTTAAAAACCTCATTAAATCAGAGTTTTGTAAGTCATCCCAATTACAAAGGAGTTAGCTTGTTGCGCTTGCTCTGGTTATTGTTGATCTTTTTATTAGACTTTGAAAAAAGCCCTGCCACATGCGCTGGCGATAAATGAGTCTGCGAGCTGTTGCCACTACTGACAGAGGCTATTTGCATAGCATATTCATTCTGTGATGCGGACATTTTTGACAGGGCTATTTGTGTCCCTTTCACATTGAGGCTCATACATATAATTACTTATTTGTGCAGCCTGATGCCTTGTTATTAACTGCACCGGCTACTGGCAAAGAACTTTCCATTGGAGAGTGACAGAAGAAGAAAAACCGAATTGGCCAAAGTTGGGCAGCTTTCTTGACCTTCTTTTTTCTCCTTTCTTTTAGTTGTGGAATTAAATGTTTAGAAGATCTTCAGAGAGAAAAGTCCTGTCGGTCAATGTTCTTTTCCTTTCTGTCACACAGTATAAATCAGGACAAACGTGGAATTTTTTCGAACGACCCACAACACAGCTTCTTCAGCAACAGAAAGATCTTCAGCATCCCAGGTGCCAAGAGAATTATTAACATGTCAGCATAATGCAATAATAAGACCATAAGTTATGGTTATCATTAGTATTCTAGTAGCATAAAAACTGATTGAATGTTAATTGTTTTCTGCACGTTCAATGCAAGCCAAATGCAAGGAGCTCCAAAAGTATTTGAGGAGCGATTCATTACCTACCAGCGGTCTACGGAGACAGGAATGAAGACGGCCAACCATCTGACCCAAATAAATTGGGGAAAAGTCCAGAATCCCTCTTTCCCCATCTGCTGTTTAAAGGTTCAATTGCTCACTTTGATTTATACACGTTGTCCTGCTGTGCGGCATGCAAACTGCTCCATGCACCAGTAATAGTCTGGTCAGTGGGGCCCGGGGTCAAAACAAACGAGTGTGATGCACACAAACACGGCAAACACCTTTGCAACTCATCAATCCACAATTTGTCTCTGTCTCGCAGCCAATGGTTTTCGAAATTAGACTGCAGTAAATCCGTAATGAGCAACATTTTTCTAAATGAAGCAAGTGCAGCACAGCACGTTACACTTTTTCTGAATTTTCGAGATGCTCGGGATAATTAGGTCATGCCAGGGCAGGTGGAATATTTTGTTATGGATCTTAACATGCAACCCACCGCTGCGAGGCCAATTAAGAGCTGACACTAATTATAAAATGTAGGTAATGAGGTAGTGCCAGGGAAACTCAAAGCTGTGAAGTTCGAGAGCATGCATGTGTGTGCAAATGCGTATTTGTTTTGTTTCGAGGGGTGGGAGAGAAAATGCGTCTTTGATGTTCATGCATAGCGATTCTTTAAAAAAGCAAGCTCCACAAAGCACCCCGTGTCCCTTATTAGGGATTCCAGAGCGTCGGGATGCAGTCATAACACAAGCTATGAGAAACTGCAGGCTAGGGTTTTTGGACCTCTCTTTGCATTGCTGTCATTTTTACTCCGTGTTCTTCTGGCAAGTTCCCACACGCAGTCGGCCATGTAAACAGACACTCTCAGTCCACTCACACAAAACATTACATAAGTCTTAATCACCGGTGAGCAGAGCAGCAAGACCCGACCTGAAATGTTTGACCTGCCGAACATGTCTAGAAAAGCAAACTAATTGCATTTTTAAATGACAGCTCCAAATGTCAAAATGCACATGTGCACTAAACCTTTTTGCGAGTCAATGCAACCAGCAAACAGCAACTTAACTCTACAGCCAAATATGCTAAGTCAGGCCAGCCAAGCTCACAATAAAGGCTTTTAAATTCAAGCTTAAGTGTCATGCTCAAGTAAAAAACAGTAGCATCTTGCACATGCTTGTTTGACTGAATCTTTTTCTGCTTTGCTCTAAGTACAATGCATTGTTAGCATGAAGTATTAGACTGAAAACTGAGATCTGACAGGATAAAAAAAAAAAGACAATTGCAGTAAACTTGGCAGCCACTCAATATACAGTCTAGAGTCAAATATAGCAAGTCCTGCCACATCCAAGCCTCGCCAAGCACCAATGATACAGCACATCGTGAATGTGCAAGTCATGATTACCATGCAATGGAGAAGATGAGCAATATAAACATTTTCATAGAGACAATAAGCTGATATTTATTTTAACAGTATGGTCAGTAATATTTAATATTCACAATATCAAAACTCTATGATATTATTTTATCTAAATAAATTCAAAGCAAATTTAGGCATCACAAAATGTAAATATTCAGCACATATATATATATATATATTATCTAAAGATAAAAGCTAATATAAATTCACAAAAAAAAGAGAAATAGGCATGCATAATTAATAAATTACCCTGGATATGGTAAAGATATACTGGTGTAAACAATCAGTGGAATGTGATAAATGCTAAAAAACATGCAAAATGCATGGTTTGTTACCACTGAACAATTTTTTTCTGGTATTGTAAGAAAGATTTGACTTTCTGCAAGACAAAACTAAACAGAATCCATTTCAGTAGTAGACTGTAATTGAGACCTGACAGAATAAAAATATGTTGACAAATACAACTCAAGTCAATACCACATTGGCAGTTACTCAAAATACACACAAGAGTCAAATAAAAAATAACACTGTAAAAAATGTTTTAAAAAAGGGCACAATGTACCATATTAAAATGAATTTTCCATATAGATGTTTCACTGGTGTTTTACCTGAATTTTAAGTTTTGCACTACATTGTGTTGTGCAATGGATAATGAATGAGTGCAATGAATGGATAACGTCCTGGCAGAAAATTACCAGTACATTTTCCCTTTGTTTTTTTTTTTGTTTTTTTTTAAGTGAAGTTAGGCCTGAAGTTTCAAAAGATCTTTAAGTGAGCATAAGACAATGGCAAATGTAAATCTAAATAAAAAAATAAAAATAAAAAAAGAGGAAAATGTGCACGCACAGTTAAATTAAATGTCTGTTAACTTATTTTGAATAGATATATTGTGCCTCTCAGTGCAATGCAATAAATGCAAAGAAGCATTCTCTGGTGACCAACAGCTGTATTTTAATGCCACAAAATGCATGATTTGTAAGCAGTGGACCCTTTTTTCACAAAGAACAATGCATTATTAACAAGAAGTAGCAGACAAACCGTAAACCAGATCTGACTGACAAAAGCAAGCTTTGCAAAAATAATACCACCAAGTGTGAAAGAGCATGTAAAAGTTTAACAAGCTGCCACTGGAAAAAAAAAAAAAAAAATTACCTCATATCGATCGAGCACTAATCTGAATATTGAGGGGGTCATGGCTTTATGTCTTTGGTGGTTACGGCCCCGCTTGACAACACAACCAAGTCAATATCACACTGGCAACCGTTCAAAGAAACACTAGAGCCAAAACCGGTAAATTAGGTTCAAGCAGTGCCCAACAGCAATAATGGCTCCAGAACAATGTGAAGGTCAGAGTTATGACTGCCATGCAACGTGTAAACAATCACTGCGATGCAATAAATACCAAAAAAACATGCTGAAGCGATCAATAGTTGAGCTTTGTAATGGAGAAAGGGTGATTGATTGTGCATTATTATTTCTCTTCGACTCTTTCTCTAAAAGATACCTCCCGTTTGTCTTGGTTATTATCCCCTGTCCATCCCATCCGTACACTAAACTTAGCTCCAGCAGGCGGGAAATATCGATTATGAGAGTATCATGGCCACAGCATTAGACTTTCATGAAGACCGATTGGTTTGTTCTCGTCCCTTACTGGGCTCGGCGTATAATGTTTATAACGCATTATTTATCAGTTATAACTATTAGAGAGCTTCACATTGCAGTCAGGAATCTGTCCATCTTCTGTTTCACATTTCTGTCCATGCTACATGAGCAAGTAACTTGAGAATAAAGTATGACCGGCCTGTCAAGACACAGACCGTGTTCCTTCCTCCTGTCCATCCATCCTGTCTACGGATCGGTGCCACCGATCTCCTTCTTGACATTGTCGAGTGTCTTCTCTTCATCTCACACTCTTCCCTCTATCTCCGGTTTCTCAGTATGTGTCAGTCATTCTTTATCTCTGCCAGTGCCACCCCCTCTCCTTCCTGACAACAGTCAGATGCCAGGCTGAAGCATGGATTTCTCTTTCAGTACCACACACACACACACACACACACACAGCAGTAGTGAACTTCTGAAATGATGAGAAAAGTCTCCAGACTCTCCACTCTGGGTTCAAGTTGTTTAAGTCCAATTCATGTTTTCGTTCATCTGATATTTATCAAAGTCTTATGGAACACTCTTATGCCAATCTTATGCCATCAAAGAAACACACAAAGACACAGACACAGACACACACACACAAACACATATATATGTAATATAACATAATAATATAACGTTGCACTACAGAACTTCCCTCTGTATTGCCACCTTGGTTGATATAAAATTGCAGGTTAGTTGTGTAATTGATTTTACATGAGTTAGCTCTTCTGCACGGACGAATCTGAAGGTGTGATGCATCCCTATGGTTGCTGTGATTATATAAGAATGGATCTGACTTTCTACACCAAGATCACTGACAGTATCTCAAAGATATCATTCCTGAGCAAGTAAGAATCTATGTTTCTTAGCACAGAAATAAATAGTTTCTAATTACATTTTACAGAAGAAATCCTTCATTTAGTATTTGCATAGACTCAAAGGTTGGGGGTTGGTAAGGTTTAAGGCTTTTATGCTCAACAAAGCTGCATTTATTTGATTAAATACAGTAAAAACAGTAATACTGTGAAATATTTATTCAATTCAAAATAACCATTTTCTATTTCAATATATTATACAATTTAATTTATTCCTGGAATGCACAGCTTAATTTTCAGCAGCATTACTCCAGCCTTAAGTGATCCTCAGAAACCATTCTAATATGCAGATTTGATGCTCAAGAAATAGCTCTAATTATTGTCAGTGATGACAACAGTTGTGTTGCTTCATATTTTGTGATACATTTGTGTGTGTGTATATACGGTATGTATGTATGTATATGTGTATATATATATATATATATATATATATATATATATATATATATATATATATATATATATATATATATATATATATATATACAAATGTATCACAAAATATGAAGCAACACAACTGTTGTCATACCGTATATGTGTATATATATATATATATATATATATATATATATATATACACACACACACACACACACACACACACACACACACACATATATATATATATATATATATATATATATATATATATATATATATATATGTATGTATCTGTAACATCTGTAACAAGTCACATCAAATTCTCTTAAAGTGTATGCTTAAAAATTCTTTACTGCTTTAATAAAAATAATATAAAACATATTCTACATATCTTCAGTTCATCTGGATCCATTAACACCTGTGATCATACACATTTGCATCACAGTACCCGCTTTATGTATGTATACATCACACTGTCAAACCTCTAAAACCATTAATATGCACATATTTCAGTCAATCCAAATAAAATGTGTGGCACAGTGTTTCTGCAAGTGTTTTTTGAATATGATTGTTAAATTTTTCAGATTTAAAAAGTAATCTGTTTAACAGATTATTAAGGTGTATGCCATTTCAGTCGGAAATAAACTTGAATAAAACTTGAAATAAATTTGAATCCAGCTCAATCAGATAATTTTTATTTTCCAACTGAGGTGCTTTAAATGATGGTTTTTTGTTCCAAGTAAGCTTCCAGTCAGATTATGATTGGATTATTAGGCTGCATGTACGATGAGCTCAAACCAGATGCTGCTTCCCTCTGAAACTTCATCTGCTCATGCGAAACTTTAGAGAACTGAGTGCTTTGAGTCCACACTATTTGATCTCATATTACATAATATTTGTTTTGTTTTATTTTATTTTTGTACTGTTGATTATTTTCTCATCTAAATTTGGTGGGAAGGAACTGCCTTCCTCGTTCCTTGGAGAAAATGCCGCACACACTCCTTTCAAGCTCTGCTCATCCCACTGCATACCCTAAAGCTCAGAGCAGAGGCCCCACAAAAACAATACACAAGTCTCACAAGACCACAAAACCAAACCCCTGCTGCCAGCACTGCCTCTTTCCAGATCTACCCATTAAAAGCATTTACAGAGGAAATCAAGCCAGAAAATCAAGAAAATGTGGGACCGTCTAGATGCATGAGAGGATATAGAAATGCTAATATACCCTAAAAGACAATGCAAATAAAACCAAATCTATATGCAAGCTAAACAACTGCTCCTGGTCTTATTGTGCATGAGTGAACAGTGTAGGTGCATATTATATATATATAAATACATTTAGTAATAACTTTTTGCATCAGAAATAATAAAACCAAATCACTATTCTTTGCCATTCACTGCTGAATATTCTATTGCAATTACTAATGCATTGTGTGCTAAATGTGTTATCTTTAAAGCCAACACAACATACTTGCCTCAAACCATTTGTCATCTAAAATAAGACCGGTTGGTGATGTCGCCTGAAATAGAAAGTAATTTCAGAGGAGAAATATACTATTCTTTATTTTATATTAACTAACATTGTTTTCTTTGAATAAAAATTCTAAGGAGGTAAGAAAACATCTTTCTTCTAAGCTGAACAAACCAAACATACGGCATGAGCAGTGGAGTCTGATTCATTAGCAAATGACTCTTATGAAAAGGATCTTTCAATGATTTGTTTAAAAAGACTCATAAAAGTTGAATTAGTCTGATGAATCATTCATAGACAGAACTCACTGAATCAATCAGAGGTGAATTAAAATCAAAATCATCTATAATTTATCATTACTTTCAATTAAGCCTTAAAATGAATTGCTTCTTCAGAAATTATTATTTATGAAACTTGATTAACTGTACATTTTTGAGTGGATATAATGTATTTTATTTCATGTATTTAAACATTTAGTTCTACATTTTTTATAAAAACATGTAAACAATATATTTATACATATGTAAACAATATATTTATTACATATGTACTGTATGTGTACATACACATTTGTATGAAAATGCATATGCATATATACATATTCACACACACACAAATGCTTATAAATACACCTATACATAGGCATATAGACAGATAGATGAATACACAGACTGTGCATATGCATATGCATATTACATATTCATGAACATATGCAGATACAGTGGATGGTGCAAAGCTGAAATCTATACGAAAAACAGGTAAATGGGTTCCGATTTTAATTCATGTACTGAATAGCTGTGAAAGATGCTCAGCCATGAACAAGACAAACAGAGGCGTTATGTTCTTTCCTCGGAGCCTCAGTGTATCTTCTGATTGTCATGTGGACTGACCTTGATTACAGGGCCCATCTCCTCGTGATTGTGGGAGAGAAGCACAGAATCAGTGATTAAAGAGCACCAAAGATTCAGACATAAAAGGACTCCAAATAATGCAAGCTTGGCGCCACAAACACAGGTGCGAGCTATTTTCACAGTCATACTCATATTTATGAATGGCGCAAGTATATTTTTAATATTGGAGGGTACGTTTTATATATGGAATGTGTGTGGTCTCAAAAGTATTCAGTTATAGAGGGTTTAAATTATAGCAGTGGAGTCAAAATTAGATACTAAAGCAGCCACAAAGTGCAGGGTTGGTGCTTTCTAACAGCCAGGCAAACTATCCAGCCCTGGAGAAAAAGGTTAGATATGTGGGTCAGTGTCTAGCTTTGAAAAAAAGTGCTATGGGAGCTGAATATGTTCTTACTACTGAACGTCATGTTAAGTAAATATAGAGTCAAGACCAAATGATTTTCTGCTTGAATAAAAATACAAAATGGAAATTTAGTTATGGGTATTTAGTGTTAAATGAACAACCCACCAAATCCACTCCACATCCAAAATCCACACCAAAAATGTTTTGTCATCATTTATGTACCCTTTTGTTCCAAAGCCATTTGACTTTCCTTCTTCTATGGAAAACTTAATGAGATGTTAGGCAAAAAAGTCTGAGCTTCTGTTTAGCAACTATAAACGTGGATGGTTATTTTTACTACTGAGCTCCAAAAAAGCATCATAATGAATGAAGTCCTTCTGACTTATTTCCTAGATTAAGGTCACATGATAACAGAATGAACTGTATGAAGTTGATGATGTCAAATCATTGGTTTAAAATATGGCTCAACATAAAACTATATTAAATACGTCAAATATGTTCTGATTGGCTGTGAAAGAGTCACAAGATGCAGCATTTTCATGTTTTTTTTGTTTTGTTTAGTTTTTTTGTTTTTTGTTTTTTGTTTTTTGTTTTTTTTTTTGGGGGGGGGGGGGGGGGCACACCAAGATTTTAGAATCAAAGAATTACATTTTGGTCTGTTTTCACACAAAGCTAGTGTAGGGATTTAAAAGACTTTATATATGCGCTACCATTAAAAAGTAACATTGTTAGTAAAATATGTAATACTTAATTACTTATTTTTATCATTGGTAATATAATAAGAATATTTCTTCAGCATCAAATCAGCTGATGTCTGAAGGATCATGTGACATATTACAGTTACATATTAAAATATATTAAAATAAAAAACTTTTATTTTGAATTGTAATAATAATTTGCAATATTATGGAATTTACTGTATTTTTTTTTTTTTTGCCTTGGTGTGCTAAAGAGACTTATTTTAAAAACAATACAGTAATCTAAAGTAATACTGACTACTTTTATAGTGCTTGTGCTTTTGAGTTGGAATTAAAACTAACCATCCTGGTGATTTGAATGAAAAAAAAGCAGCCGCGACTTTCCACCGAACATCTCCTTTTGTGTTCCACATATAAAGAAAAATACATGGGAATAAGAAAAGGATGACAAATTGTTCTATTTTGGATGATCTACTGCTCTAGCGAGCAAGCCTTGCTCTGAGGAGCAAGACTGCCATTTCTGTGGAGAAGATTGTTATCGTTTTACCACAGAGACTAAGACCCATCGCATGCACAAAGAGTCCTTAACAGAAACATATTTCAGCACTTTACACAATAAAGCATCCAGACAGTAGATAAGGACTGTGGAGCAGAAGAATCTAAATGTGAAAAACCCATGTTAAAGAGATGGCAAGGACGAAAGAGAAAGGAGAGAACAGGAGAGAAAGAAAGGCATCGGTGTGAAGAGATGTTGGACAGGCGGTGCAGAGAGTCTCCCTGCAGACCTGGACAGAATTCACATGGAACAAAAGAGCTCAGAAAGCCACACACGCGCACACACAGACACCCACATGGCCATGTTCAGCACCGATTACACCATTGTACCAAATTAATTAGCGTCAATCATTCTTCCGGCCCTCCACTGGGGCTATTGTTGCACCTGTAGACTCCTAATTACGCGCTGGAAGACCAGCAGAGCTACAGCCACCTCCACCGCTGAGAGACGAACAAAAGACACGAGGCAGAGCAGCAGTGCGCAGGAAAGATGCCACGATCAAGTCAAATCATTTCCGGTAATTACCACAACCGCCTGAGATCCAGATCCGCCGATGGACGGCAAAATTGCACGGCAACCGGAGCATCACAATCACATGCTCTACGGATGACGGTGTGCAAATCTCCATAGCAGCTAATTATGCCGCTTCTTAGGACAGAATCATTTCAGAAAGTTCAAGAGAAGTTGAACGAGTGGTGAACAGCATCCTTTCGGAAATGACTACAGGAAAAGCATCAAGTGAAAAACAAGACATGGGCTTGAGTTAATGTTAGGGTTTGTGTTGAAGCTGACTTGCGGTGTGGATTCAGGATGGGATGATCTCTGGAACAAGATGGACCTGCAACGTTAAGGAAGGGTTCAAATGGTAGCGAGATACTGTATAAATGCAATGGATTTGCAAGCAGTGCGATTTTTCTAATGCTTATGATACTAGTCTTTTATGCTCACCAAGGCTGCATTTATCTGATAAAAATACAGTAATGTTGAGACATATTATTCCAATTTAAAATAACTTTTTTCTATTTGAATATGTAATTTATTCCTGTGATACAAAGCTGAATTTTCAGCATCATTACTCCAGTCTTCAGAGTCACATGATTCTTCAGAAATCAGTCTAATATGCTGATTTGCTCCTAAAGAAACATTTCAGATTATTATCAATGTTGAAAACAGTTGTGCTGCTTAATTTTTTTTTTCAGGACTCTTTAATGAACTGAAAGTTCAAAAGACCAAATACAAAATATAAATATTTTGTAACATTATATTGTTGTTTGTATTGCAATTAAAACTAATATCATTGCTATGAATAATTTGGAGAATGTCATTAAAACCATGTGGGAAGCTGTGTAGTGATGCAATAAACTCCCTTGCAGCAGTATTGTCGCTATACTCTCCTAAATGAAAATGTTACTTGATATCAAACATTGTGAAAAGCGTCTCTAGTTTATAATCACTGGGTTGATTCTCTAGGTACATGCATTCTGATCAAATGCAACACTGTGCTGTAACCTGATATTGAGTAACTCAACAGCAGCTCAGACAGTCAGAGTTCCTCTGGTCAATGAAGTTGGCTTTAAACTGGCTTGGTGAAAGATGGATTCCCAGTGTAATACAGACACTGGTCTCCTCATCTCCATAAATACCCTTTACCCTGCAATTTTAACATTCTTCCATCCCCCTGGGAGCAAAACTATGCCTTTAGTCAGAAAGCACTGGTGGAAAAACCATGTCAAATTCATCAGATATGTTATACAATGAGAGAAAAAAAAAGAAAGGGAGTTAGAAAAAAGATTTAATTGAGTTATTTCTGCATTGGGACATTTCTCCATACATGAAGCTCACATAATGTAACATACATGCATAACTAACCCAAGCTCCCTGAGGTGCTTTCTGAATGCACTGCTGGAGGCATTCAACCTCCTCCGGCAGGAGCCCCATCAAGCCTCCACCAGTGACCCGCGGCACACAAGGGACACCAGACTGTGAAACACGATTCTGACATGCTTGTACATGCAGCTTTTTTACATACACTACCATTCAAATGTATCAGCAAATCAACATATTAGAATGATTTCTGAAAGATCAAGTGACACTGAAGACTGGGGTACTAATGATGAAACTTCAGTATTGAATCACAGGAATAAAGTACATTTTAATATAAAAATTTCATATATATATATATATATATATATATATATATATATATATATATATATATATATATATATATATATATATATATATATATATATATATATAAACAGAAAATAACTATTTTAAATTATGATAATATTTAGCAATATTCCTGTATATATTGTATTTGTGATCGAATAAATGCAGCCTTGTCGAGCATAAGAAACTTCATTTACCGGCCCCAAACTCCACAATCAGATCACTTTTTCAATTGAAATGATGCATGATAACACTTTGATTAACCAGTCAGTTTAAAAGCTTAACAGATCTCTGGTTCACATTTTCAGGCATATGAATAAAAAGTCAATGGACTGTGGCAGTCAAACGGGCCACAAATTCAAATTGCAAACATTTTTTATACCGTTCCCACATCTATCTCTATTTTTTATTGCATTTTAGGAAATTTTTATGACAACTGTTTGAACATGCACTACTGATTCAACAAGAAATCAAAACTGACCTTAATTATTTCCTCATGCATGTTGCTAGTATTATTGCGCATGATTAATGAGTGCATAACTAATCAGTGCATTAATCAGTTTGTCTTAGTAAACGTTTATCAGAAATATAATAAATTAACCTCAATGTCATTTTTTAAATGCTCCAATCAATTTAATTACCAATTTTGAATGAATACCCCATTTTACTCAAAAAAATTTTGAATGAACAAAAATGGATTGCAAACAGACTTTATTAATGCTATTAGTTAAAATGATACCATTGCAGATCACTCTCAAGGACAAGCAGTCTGCCTGATACAGCCTTCTGAAAGATAGGCGCTGTGTATCTTGGCAGACTTCAGCTGAGATTTACACCAGCAGATGTGTGCGGTGATGTGTTTTGTGCTGATGCAATGCAGCTGCGACGTGTCTGGGCCTTTGAATTGCCAGCGGCACCTGCTGCTGTAAGCTATGTGTGACGATTTCAGAGAGACTATTGACTTGACCCACAGGTCAGTCTGAGCAGCCAGCTGATTGCATGAGCCGCAAAACTCTTATGCTGGGACTTTTCTTGGGATGTTGTGGGTGGAGTTGAATCTACAGAATTATTTGGACAAGTTACACTTACAACTGTCTAAATGTCACTGCGTTAGAAACAAAATGTCAAACCAAATGGCATTTCTGAAAGAAAAACAGCACAAACAGATTTTTTAAGCTAGTCAAGGGGCGGGGCATAGACTTTTAAGCCAATCAAAATTACTTCTGCCTACGAATCATTTTTCACATGCAGGTTTGCTCAGATCACCAAAACACCAGCTGATTAAGTGAAAAGTATGAAGAAAAGCAATATTAGAAAATCTACTGAAGCATTTGAGCTCAAATGCTACATGGTTTGATATTTAGTTTTCTAATGCAATGACATTTAGATATTTTTAAAGTGTCCAATTACTGTTAAGGTCCACTGTAGGAGGAGATAAAGCAATAAAGTGGAAACAGTTGGCTAAGAAATGCCTTTTAACTCTCCGAAATGATTACTCTTTGTAAATTACAATTTACTAAAAACAGAAGTGCTCAGGCATGACATTAAATACAGTAGCCTGCTTTGTATGCTACAGAGGTTAAGGTTGAATTTGAAGAGAACTGACTTAATTTATCCACCAAAAATCATACAAAATGTCAGATGATTATGCATGGAAGGTTTAAGAAAACCAACATAAAAAAAAAAAATTTGAGCGCAAATGCTACTTGGTTTGATATTTAGATATCTAATGCAATGACATTCAGACATTTTTTTAAGTGTCCAAATACTGTTTAGGAGGAGGCGAAGCAATAAAGGGAAGAATGTTGGCTTCGAGTTGCCTTTTGAGATGAAAGAATAATGGGAGAGAGCCAGATAGACTGAGAAAACAGATAAATCCAAGCTGAGAGAGTGACAGTTGCCAGGTTAGCTCAAACAGAAACTCGCACACGCACAAAGCCAACACGTCAGCAGTAGTGTGACTCACTGTACAAATAAACTGCTAAATCTGTTCAGTGCATGAGGCTGAAGGTCACGGGGGGAAAAGCTGCTTCTGAAGCTAAATACAAACAATCAAACAAATGAAAACTCTATAAGTATCTAAAAAAAAGCCAGTGTTCGTAAGTGCAGACAAAAGTTGTCCTTCACCCAAGGATATCCAAAAAATAAGCAGCCTATACAGACAAAAAAAATTGCAGCGCAGCAGTCCTTCAGATTTCATTCAGCCTCACTATTCACGAGTGTCAATACCTCGTTATAACATTTGACGTTTGCGCCATTATAACACAATAGCATGTCATACTTTCAAACTCTCCAGAGACCTAAATGTTTTTCTGCAGGGGCTTCACCTTAAACTGCAGCGCTAATCTTATTAAAAACACTGGAAGCACGAAAGGTAGAACGATTGCAGCTTGTAAATGAAACGGCGACGAACAAAAGGAGCGAAATATTCAATTAAGAGCCACTAATGATTTGCAAATCTTTCTCTTGTCCCCGCAGACCGCATGTGACCCCCCAAATCAGGTTATAGGCCTGGTTTAAGTATCGCTTTCAGACGTTCTTTGTACTCATTCTTCCCACCTCTCCTACTTTAATTGCTCAGTCTCTTGTAGCTCTCTTTAATTCAATGTTGTTTTATGAGATTTCATGGATGATTGTGCATTACTTTAATTGCAAATCCACTTAAGTCGCCAGAGGTGGTCGCAGGAAAACAGGTCTGGTGTTGGTTTTTAATGAAGATTACAATAGGGAAGAACCTGAAATGATGACAATGGAAGTCAATGATAAACCTGTGCATATCAGACAAGCGTTTATTTAAAGCGAAATCTCGTGGTGGAGCTCCAGGGCTTCAGTCTCGGCTTCAAGAATCAGGCAAAAATCCAGCCAAAAGTCGGAGTTACACAACAGCACGCTGGCTAATAGCTGATTCCAGTTCATTGGGAGCAGACTTGACTGACATCCCACAATCCTGTAGGTTTACTGGGCTGAGAAAGCATGTGTTTGAAATCAAGCAATAACTTTAACACTGAAGGCCATATGGTGGAAATTAAGGCCGTAGATCAACTCAACACTCTGTTTGCCCAAGCCTTGCCATGTTCAACCTCCGCCAATCTCTTGATTTTATACTCCGTGTTATAAAATAAATAAATAAATTTAAAAAATCCTCTCAAGGACTTGACAACAAACTTTTTGATTGACGGGTTTGTTATGAATAGAAATCGAGATACAGAGAACACATGTTTGTACTATTATCAGAATTGGAAATGAAGAAGTGGGTCAGGATGCATCATAAACTGTGAAGTATAATTCACACTTCAGCCAGTTAGTAGCTGATCTTATTCTATCATTTACATCTGTTGACCTGATTAACAGCCTTTAAAACAGTAAACAGAAGCGCTTTTGCTTAACAATGCATTTTACAGTTGCTAAAACTTTTTTTTTTTACACACATACTTGTGTACATACTTGTATATACTGTATATATAATCGTGGAATATAACAAACTGTATTTTTAAATAATAAATGTTCAGGAACTGTATCAAAAATTAATGCTTACTGGGGTAACACATAAATTAGTAGTGCATAAGTTGTACTGTAACATATAGTGCCAACTAACTGCAGCTTAAGCACAGAACCTATTGTATTTTCTTTGAAAGCACAAAAACTTAAATGCTAAATAATTTGTGACGAATCAGTGAATAATCTAGATTGCATTGGCAAAAGAAATGTACAGTATGCTTCAGTGGAGTTGTGAGATTGCAGTCTGAGTTAAATGATGTGTAAAATGCTGTTTAAAAATGCAAGTTTAATATACATTTATATATATCTTTATTTGCATCCAAATCTTATTGTGCATGCAACAAAATTAACATACAGTGCAAGCAGTGTGTACTGCATCTTTTTCTAACTATTTTCTCAGTATTTCTTCAGTATTTCTTTAGTTCTTCAGTGGAAAAATATCTAAAGCTCTTTAAACCAAGACACATTACTAAATATATGTAAGCTAATAAGTGAATGCAAGACTTAATGCACATACACACACAAAAAAAAAAAAAAAAAAAAAAAATCACAATTCTTTTTAACCTCATTTATAATAGTTTTTCTAATTTTAAGCATAAAGCTTACTATAGTTGGTAGATTTATGCCTAAAAAATTATATGCCAAATAATAATAATTTACTATTGTTACATGCTGTAGATTCAGAAAGGATTGTAAAAAAGTGTTCTGGACAAATTATTTGAAACAATGCACACACTAACAGAACCAAATATCATTAAAAAAAAAAATCTAATTCTAATCTGTTCTCAGTCCCCGACCTTATAGAAGAGACTTTTTGAGTGGCAACTGGTTATTTGAGACAAAAATGTACACGTCACTTTTTATGATACCATCACATTTTTCTCTGCCCAGTGTTCAGTGTTCCAGAACAATATTAGCCAGACAGTAAGTAGATCATGATCTGAAGCAAGACACAGATCACATTTGACCTTGTCTGTGATAATTTCCGTGAGGAAAACAGGCAGTCAGTGGCCTCTAGTAAGGAATGTACTCAGTTGCACATAATACAAACTAGATTGCATCTGAAGGACTTGATAAATGGGTGTGTCACTGCAGTGGGCAAACATGTGGCCGACATACACCGAAAGAACACGGAGCTGATTTGCCATTCATGTCACCACAACACCAGTTTTAGCACCCATCGAGGGGTCTTCAGCATGCTGGAGGGAAAACAAGCATGCCAAATGTGTCCACATGATTAGATCCCACACTAATGGAAAATAAACCAGTTGTCACCACAGAGAGGCAATAAACTTGCAATGCTGTATGTATTCCAGAGGTTGCATTTCTAACATGCTAACTGTTAGGATTAGCAGATTAGCAGAAATTCTTTCATAAGTTATTACAATCAAACATGTTCCTGTAGCAGCCACTTCCTGCTTGACAGGTACATAAAATGTGGAGTGGGTGTAATAAAATGTGCATTGAATGACTTAAATTAGCACACTGCCTTTTATGATGACAGGTTGGCAATTAGCCTCTGCGCTGAACTTATAAAAAGTTTAACGGTTGTTACAGCACCAAGTTCACATCAACAGCAGGATGTCATTTTAAACATGCATTTCATGTAGGACATCTCTATTGGAATAACATCTAAATACAACTTCTGTTGTTGCATAAGCTGCTTGCCACCATGCTAACACAATAACAAGGATAAATGACTATACTTAGCTCTCTGTCTCAGGCAAGCTGCAAAATATTTCCAGACCTTAAACATGGCCTGAAGGGTTAGGGGTCACAAAATATGAAGAGCATAGTATAAGTGGAACAAGCAGTTACTGGATTTGGCCTGGGGAAGCGGCTTTAGCTTTGAGTTTTTAGAGTGAGTGCTTATATAAGCAATGCATCTTCCACAGCAGGTGCTTTTTTAGGAATTCAGAGAAAACATAAGGCAAACAAGATGGTTTCAGTTAGTGGAGTCTGATAGGGCAATGTATCTGGACTTTTTGGGTCCATAAGGTACATAGCTTCATCAACAGTGGTAGCTGTTTCCTGTAGCTAGATAACAAACTAGAGAAGGTGAAAGTGGTAGTTTCATGGTCTAGTGAAATATTTGTCCCTTTGGATTTTCAGACAAAACTTTATACACACAGAACGGAGCTGACACAGGTGCAAGCAACAGATGCGAAGAACGCAAGCTGTTCTCCAAAGGCAATTAATTCAGAGACAAGCAACAATGAGAAATGCACTGTGTTATAATAAATGTGACTGTGAGCAAGCAGAAATGTAAATTTTATGTTAACCAATAATGATGTAGTGTAGTTATAGATTTTCACATGAAGTTTACCCCAGACCACATTTTCTGTCGAACTGGTTGCATGCCAACTTCAGTAGTAGTCTTGATATTTAAATGCATAGATCAATACCTCCATGTTGTTCGTTGCACTATAATGTTAATATTCTTAATTTGACATGAAATGGAAATACACCCGATTTTCTAAATGCATGGTATTAATCTTATTTTGTGAACAATTCATTCATGCATGTTTGTAATTTTGTCAAAATCAGGTGAAACTTCAGACTTTTTTCTAGCAACATATATCATATATTCTTAAATATATTTAAGTTAATATAAATATATTTCCGATACATTACAACTTTAATAGATTAAGTAAATGGATCTTGGCCTACTGACTTTCGTCATTTATAGTGATATTAGCTGGTTCTAAATGGGGTTCTCACAGGATCACCAGGTCTGCAAAATAAACCCAGTCCAACTGCTTATCAAAACTAGCCTAATTTTGCTGCATTTTCCCCTCCATCAAAGTAGCTCCTAGGAACAGGGCAGGAGAGATCGTTTTAACCCACAGAATAAAAACTAAAGAAAACAGGGCAACAGTGTAATGGTGGACTTGGCAACAATGATGTCACAGAAGAACCATCTCTGGTTCCCCAAGGAACCTTTCAGTGAGCAGTTCTTACAAAAAAAAATTCTTAGCGTGGAGAAAATATTAATTATCTAAATATAGAACTTTTTTTTTTAAGAGTGTACCATGGCAAGGCCAGTGCACACTTCAGTTCACCAACACCTAACAGATTGACAAATACTCATTTAAAAGCACCCTTAGTTTCTCAACTCATGCGTGAAGACATGAATTCAAAAATACAAGTCTGGGATTCCTTTGCGAGGATCACTGGAATCATTTCAGTCCAGTTTAAAATTCAGCAATCAATTCTGATTTCCATTTTCCCAGATCTGTCTCAACCACAGTTCCTAATCAACAACCCCCCCCCCCCCCCCACATACACACACACACACACCACCCGCTGTTTATCAGGACGCAGCTGAATTACAGCATTCCCCCAAACTAAACCCCCTTTAGAATCAATAATCAGCATCCCGACAAAAACAAGCGATTCACACGAGAAAACACTTGAGCGGCATCTCTCATGCCATAAATCATTTTTGTTGTATGTTCTTGTCTATCTGTCATCGTTATTTATAATTTAACCCTGAGACTGTGCTCAAGTGAGGATCTGCCAAAAAAAAAAAAAAAAAACAACAACTCTGCACACACCGCCAGGATACTAGGATAACAGACAGCTGTATCACTCACATGCATGTTGAGGAGGGTCAGTGTGTCCTCAGACATATGGCTCCATTTCTGTCTGTCAGCAGATGGCGGAACTCCAAACCCAACTACAGATGAAGATGGTGATAAGAGGACCGATACCATTCTCCATCTTGGTGAACAAAGATCCCTTGAGGGGCTACGAGCCAGTCTTGGAGAAAGCGAGCGGGCCTTGTGCATGCAACACTTCTGTTAACATGCATCCTGAGGGGATACTACTGTCTGTATTATTACAGGCTCATGCACTGTCTTTCCTAGCAACCCATACATTAGCTGCTTGGAACAGGTGTTTGCTCCTGCCAGGTATACCCTGGTTTGTGGTCACCAGTCATTTTCCTGACAGCAGTCAAGTCTGCATTGCATTCCTTTACTACAAATTGGTGGTTAGTTTTACGACTTGTTGTGAGATGACGCCACCAGACTCATCAAAATTCTTCAGTGCCAAAAATATATTTCCCAAATGGAAGCCAATGGACTCTTATTTTATTTCAATTCCAGCCAAGAGAGCTGTTGGTATTCCTCAAGCCTCTTCAATTTAGCTTGTTTGTTGGTAACATCTGACAGTCGGCGTTGAAAATGAGGCTGTTGCTTGCCTTCTGACAGCCAATGAATTACTCTACCTTCTGACAGGCATCAGACCTGACAAACCTGCTGTTCATTTCGTGAACCGAGAGATTATACGCCGTCTGAGAGATATGGCGCTGTCAGGATACACCTGCAAATTCATAACCTTGAGGCTCTTCGGGATGGATTCGAGCAATCTTTGGTCATAAGTAATGAATGCACACGTGTGGCTTATTCAAGCTGCTGGGTCCATTTGTGATCAAGGTGAAAAATTTTATGAGGGTGATTTTCATCGATCTTGTAAGCGCACAGATGCTTGTACGGATTGGTGTGTTTGTAACACGCATATGTCCGAAATCAAATTGTTTATACATGGCAACCAAAGAAGCCATTCATCTTTAGGATTAATCTAGACATGCCTGGTTATTTAAATCACTGATTTGCCTTGTTATGGAGGAATTCCTGCCATTTAAGAAATAAGCCTGGGCGATTTAACAAAATAACAATTTTCAGTGACTCAGTAGTCATGCATTTATCCTAAACAAATGATTTTTTCCAACATAATATATATATATATATATATATATATATATATATATATATATATATATACATACATACATTTATTTTTTTTGTTTTTTATGGCCGAATAAAAAGTGTGTCAAAATCGATAAGAATTTTATATTGCCAAGCTTTACTTAAACAATGAATTCCAGTTATTAAATGATACTTCTAAACTACTAAACTAAAAACACGTACAGTACTACAATTTGACTTGCTGTTAGGTGACTTCTCAACATATTGTTTCAGTATTGCCTCCATTTTATGTAGCAACAACCACAAGTCTTCCATTTTTAAAATAGCTACACACTTCACAGTCTCTGGAGACTTACAGCTCCATCAGCACTCTTATGCTCTACAATATGACAGCCAAATGCAATCTACAATCTGACAGCCTGGCTTTTAACCAGAACCTAGAATTAACCAATTAGCAAATCTTAATATATACCTCAACCACAAATGAACTCATCCATCAAATTTCACACAGATGAAAAGAAAATTTAAATTCATTTACATGTGTCAATTGACACCAACTTTGTGATAAATGGAGATGGGCCTCTTGTAGATATAAATCAGTACATTCACTTGCCATATTTTCACTGTTTTCAATATTCATGTCAATATTCCACATCCCGTGTAGTTATTCATTTACATGGAAATGAGCTGAGGTAAGTGTCATGACATTATGTGGATGAACGCCACAATCCCCCCGACTGCGGCAGGCCAAAGCCAAAGCTCAGACTGCACTGGAAATATCACACACATTCACAGACGCACTAGACATACAAAACACGACAGGTGCACTGTGGGCCAGCTTTATGAATACAATTTGACCAAAATGTGGTAGCTATGAATAAACAAATAGTTGAAAATTAGGCCATTATTCACTCATTATATACTCTCATGTCATCTCAAACCTGCATGTTGTAATTTTGTCCATGCAACACCCAAGGAGATAATTTTGAAGAATCAAATTTACATTTTTTCAGACTAGGACTAAAAAAAACAAACAAAAATATCAGTAGAAGTACATGCAAATTGTGCGCTATATTATGGAAGCCAACTTCAGTCACAGAATAAAAGAGAGAGAGAGAGAGAGAGAGAGAGAAAGAGAGAGAGTGAGATTGAGATTTTGAGTCCATATTCGCAATCCTGGGTTTGTATCTCGCAATTCTGAGTATATATCTTGAAATTCTGGGATTTTATCTCACTATTCTGAGTATACAGTATATCTGGCAATTATGGGTTTATATCTCACTATTGAGTATATATCTCGCAATTCTGGGTTTATATCTCAGTATTCTGAGCATATATCTTGAAATTCTGCATTTATATCTCACTATTCTGAGTATATATCTCGCAATTCTGGGTTTATATCTCAGTATTCTGAGCATATATCTTGAAATTCTGCATTTATATCTCACTATTCTGAGTATATATCTCGCAATTCTGAGTTTATATCTCAGTATTCTGAGTATATATCTTGAAATTCTGGGTTTATATCTTACTATTCTGAGTATATATCTGGCAATTCTGGGTTTATATCTCACTATTCTGAGTATATATCTGGCAATTCTGGGTTTATATCTCACTATTCTGAGTATATATCTGGCAATTCTGGGTTTATATCTAACTATTCTGAGTATATATCTCGAAATTCTGAGTATATATCTGGCAATTCTGGATTTATATCTCACTATTCTGAGTATATATCTCGAAATTCTGATTATATATCTTGAAAGTACCGTATAGTACCGTATTTTCCGGACTATAAATCACACTTTTTTTCATAGTTTGGCTGGTCCTGTGACTTATAGTCAGGTGCGACTTATTTATCAAAATTAATTTGACATTAACCGAGAGAAATGAACCAATAGAAAACATTACTGTCTACAGCCGCGAGAGGGCGCTCTATGCTGCTCAATGCTCCTGTAGTCTACACTGAGCAGCATAGAGCGCCCTCTCGCGGCTGGAGACAGTAATGTTTTTTCTTGGTTCTTGGGTCTAAATAAATGCCATTTATATATGTGTTTTTCCTCATCATGACATATTTTTGGGCTGATGCGACATACTCAGGTGCGACTTATAGTCCGAAAAATACGGTATATATCTTGAAATTCTGGGTTTATATCTTACAATTCTCAGTATTTATTTTGAAATTCTGAGTTTATATCTCGCAATTCTGAGTATATGTCTCGCAATTTTGAGTATATATCTTGCAATTCTGAGTACTGCATATATCTTGAAATTCTGGGTTTACATCTCGCTGTTTTGAGTATATATCTCACAATTCTGAGTATATATATTGAAATTCTGGTTTGATATCTCGCAATTCTGAGTATATATATCTCTAAATTCTGAGTATACATCTTGAAATTCTGGGGTTATATCTTTACATTCTGAGCATATATCTTGCAATTCTGAGTATATAACTCGCAATTTTCAGTATCTATCTCACAATTTCTGAGTATATATCTTGAAATTGTGGGTTTATATCTTGAAATTCTGAGTATATATCTTGAAATTTTGGGTTTATATTGAAATTCTGAGTATATATCTTGAAATTCTGAGTATATATCATGAAATTGTGGGTTTATATCTCTTAATTCTGAGTATACATCTTGAAATTCTGAGTATATATCTTAAAATTGTGGGTTTATATCTCTTAATTCTGAGTATATATCTTGAAATTCTGAGTTTATATTTTGAAATTCTGAGTTAAAATTCTTGAGAAGTCTGGTATAAACTCAGAATTATGAGATTATAAGTCAAAAATTTTTTATTCAGTTATGTAAAATAAATGGGCTTCCATTATTACATTGCAAAACATCTTAAGTTATTTAATAAGTTTATGTGAGGCACAGACTGAAATATAAGTGGTTATTCACTAATAATCTACCCATCTGTTGAATCAGAATTAGATTTAAAATGGCGTCTTGACACATGTTTTGGCCGAATGTGTTCTTCACACAAAGCCACGACTTTAGCATACTATTTGATTCTCGCAATTCATTTCTTCTATGGTCTTTATAGTAATTAATTAATCAAGATACATTCTTACTTTCTGAAGTGTTAAATTTTGGTTTAGATGAACATTTTCAACAATTGAAGGATCTCAATGCTTTTTCAGCATCTGACACCATGTGCACCACATTTTTAAGACGCCAAGTTAAAAATAGTTACAACCCTCCCCTTCCAATCTGCTGCATCTATATGTTTTCTAACACAAGAATGCGTCTTTAAGACAAATGAATGGCTCCTTAGTATGTTTTTTTATTCTTTTTGGAGCTTGATAGCAGTTTCATTGTTAACTAAAACTACATCTACTGAAATATGTTAATGTCAACTGAAATAAAGCCAAATTAAAGTAAAATAGAAATATTACATGAAAAACTTAAAAGAAAAGAAAATGAAGTACTAAAATTACTAAAACTACAACTGAAATAAATATAAACAAGTTTTTTAAAGATTTTAAAAATGATAAAAGCACAGAACAAAATCACTAAAACTTAATTAATAACACTACAAAAGCAGTATTACAAAATATCAAAATAACACAGCTTGACAGTCAACGTCACTATAAACTGTCATTGTGTGGAAAACAACTGCATGAATATTCTTCAAATAATCATCTTTTTTTCTCTTTTTTTTATTCACTGAAAAAAGTAACATTGTACAGATTGGAAACAACAGTAAATGACAGACCATTTATTTTGGTGAACTACTCCGTTCATCATTACAGATGTGTTTATGTTGTTGTCAAGGAATGGAGCGGATAATTACTTGATAGTTATGAACTAAAGGTTCACAATGTTTTTGATACGCCATTTATGAGATTTTTCCAACTGCACCTTGAAACATGTGAGTCATTAGTGATAAGGTGCTCGACATGTACTCTTTCATAAGTCTTTAGTGATATTTCAAGGATTTTATCTGTTGTGGTCAGGCGTGGACTGTAGTTACAAGCTGTTTGATAACTCAGACCTAGATTTAGCCCAGAGGCAAGAGAAAGGATGAAAGAGAGAATAAGAGAGAGACACAGGCATTGGGAATATAGAGGGCTCTGTTCCAAAACCTAGTCATCTGCCTTGCTGTCTGCTATCTAAAGCAGTATACTAACTGAAATAGAACCTCAAAACTGACCGAACTGGAGCGCTCTACGAACAAGTAAGCTCATTTCAAGACATGACAGGCGCGCACCTGATTCGAAGGCTGTTACAATAGCAACAGTTATCAGCCGAATTTGAATACTGTGTGTCCTAAACTCACATGCATACATGCACACACACTGCAACAGGACATCTGTCCACCTCCACCTGTCTTCAACTAGGTCAGCCTGAAGCCAGCCATTGCATCTCATAGGTGTTTAATGAACAGCCTAAAATAACTGGCACTCACACACAAGACCCCTGCCCACAATGCACGAGTTCTGGTTTCTATTGCTGGGATATTTATTTTTATTTTATAGAAATATAAAATAAAATATTTTGTGTCATTTTTGTTTTGTATTTAAAGCTTTGTTTTATTTTCATGTTTTACTTTTCTTCAGAGGCTGAAATAAAGTAAAATTTAATATTAGAGGAAAAACTCAAACTGAAAAAAAAAAAACGTTTAAGCTGACCAGCTAACAAAAATGTCTTCTTAGAACGTTTTGCTTACGTTTAATTAAATTATGAAAAAAAAAATGTTTCTGAAATTTCTTTGAACGTTCAAAATGTCCACATTTTAAATGTTTTAACGCATTTTCTTGGTTATACAAACGTTAAGGGAACATGCAAACATTATGAGAATGTTACTTTTTGAATGTTCCCTGGACATTTTGAAACAACTTCGAAAAACTTTTAATTAATGTCTAAATAAAATGTTTCAGATATAAACCGTTTCATGAACGTTTTTGCACTAATGTTTTGAGAACATTCATAAAAACCAAATAAAGTCATATTAAAATGTTGGAAAAATGTTCATTCTTAACTTTAAGAGAACCTTGCTAGAACATTCTGAGAATATTTCTTGTTAGCTGGGAATTACTAAAATTGATCAAACTAAAACTGCACCAAGGACTAACACCAAGGATTAACTCGTTTGAAAAGGTTTCATACTACTTGTTTCAACTAACAAGTAGTCTAAACTAATAAATAAACTCCAACCCTCTTGCACAGCAGAGATAGAGAGAGAAATATCTGCTCTCTACAATTTCACACACCATTTAATGCCTGATGAATGGTGCTTGAACAAAACAACTGCCCACTTGCTGTGCACCACATATGAGGGGCTATAATTTCACAGATGCACGAAAACAACTTGCTGCCGCTCTGCATTGTTTGGACACAGAAGAGTCTACAAGCACTTGCTGCATGCAATAATTCCACACATGAACTTCTGGCTTGGTACCATGCCATTTGTCTGGTGACCACAGAGGCGTAGACGCCATAACAATGACCTTTTTCACAGTATGTGCAGTATGAAAATCATCTTTGTCTTTGATACCATAAAGCATCACATCACAATCTAATGACAAGCACCATTGATTTCCAGCAGAAGAATGCTTTTCAGTATTGTCACATGCACAATGGATAGTGATAGAGCATTGCATACCTTGATTTCCAAGATGATGATGAAATGGGTGGAAACTGTCCTCCTTCACAGGGTCCTACTTTCCAGGTGTCATGGGAAAGGTAAAGGTAAAGGTGCATGCTTATATTTGAGGTATATAACTCAAAAGAAAATACTATGATCCCACATTATACTGTAATATACCATACTATATTATTAGAACAATATACTATCCCCCACAGTACTGTGCTGACTCCACACATCACACTGTACTACACAATATACAGTACACTATGCTCAACTAAACGATCCTATCTGTTACCACATTATACAAGTTCGCACTATAAGATTTTATATATGCCATACTGTACCACATTCTCATATCACATTACATTGGCTATCTAACCGTTATTACATAAGAAATGTAAGATTTGCAGTCTGTCAATTAAACTGTCAAATCGATCAGGTGCTCAGGTGAAATGATGCGCATGTTAATGCTATTTATCTCTGAACTTGCACCGGTGAATCATGTTAAATACTCGCAAACTCACAGAACTGGAATAGGGTTTTCTATAAGATGTCTGAGCGGTCTCGCTTGTAAAAACGGCACTGGATAAAACATACGAGCGCGCAATGCGTGGCACGGAATGAGAAAAGACGCACCTTTACGCGCAACTCACCACCACCAGTGAGATACAGATCCGCAGAAATCAAAGCGCACATGTCTCACTCAAGTACGCATGTTGTTCTGTACCCTTGAAAGTATACAGTGACATCATTCATGAGTTTCAAAATCCACAAAGATAAAGGTCCAGAAGTGCAGACCAACCTGTAGCGTGAGCAGATTGCCGTCAGCTCCACGGAAACAGTCCGGTCTACAAGCAGCTGATGCGCGGCATGAGTTCATAAGACAGCACTGGAGACGCACTGATATTTATACACACCTCCAGACTCCTGCTTTACAATGTTTACAACGCCGGTGCGAAGCCACGCCCACTGCGAGACGATTAGCTGGATGAATTCGAAGTCACGCCTATTTGCATCTAATTGGCTCGAAGGAACCCTGTGCGGTTCAAGAACTCAATGTACAGTATCTGGCGTTCCGATAGAACGCTTCAGACGCGTTCCACAATCTTCTGACCATAAACTAGATTATTATTCATTAGGGAATACGTAAAAGGTCATGGCCAAAAGAAAGCATCACATGGAAAACCGCACTTATGATTGTGTTGCAAGTAACATTGTGAGACTTCTATTCTTGTCATATCTCAGCGGATGCTTTTATTTTATTCAAATCAACAACAACAAAAGAGATTCTATTCAAATGACTGGTGTTGATTTAGCAGATGCTTTTATTCAAAGTGACTTGCAAATGAGGAGCGCAATGCATTGGTTCACTGATGGAAAGATATGCTGGGAGTTTTGTGGAAAGCAGCACTGTTATAGAATCATAATGAGGATGAATTATGACCCTACAGTGAGAGAGAAAGAAAGAACGCGCGCGCGTTGACTCATACTGAGTGATTATAACAGCTATCAGTTTTAATCCATAGAGGTCGCTATTATCATTGTTCCAAGAGACAAAAAACCTAATAAAGTGACATCCTGTTGTGATTCAGTCTTCAGAACTCAAACGGAATTTCTAAATAAACAGGTGTTCTTAAGTTACTCATGCAGCTGCGTTTGGCTTATTTCTCTACACTGGAATTATAATCACATTCTGAAAACAAAGTAATGGGCATAGGGTTTTGATCTGTTTAAACAACAGATGGACTTCACTGTTTGCCTAGTTAATGGAGGATGTTTTATATCTCAAATCAATGTTAGTCAAGATCTGGTTACTATACAGGGGATAGGAGGATATAAATTACAATGAAAAGCATGCTTTTATAAATCATTACTCACCATAAGAATTCACCTTTTACATGACTACCAATTTGCATGTCAACGATGTACATATTGAGGAAGGAGGATACGCTGTATATATTATTTATATTATATTTTATTATTTTATATTCATTTGTTTTCATATAGAGCAGTTTGACCATTTTAAAACCAAAATTATTATTATTTTTTTTAAATGATAGAAAATCTTATATACATACATACATACATACATACATGTGTGTTTGTGTGTGTGTAAAAATACTAAATAAAAATACAGCACAGATTTTTTTTTTACAACAGTCTTGCACAACATTTCCAGTGGTCCTGGAGTTGCCTTTGTAAATTCAGGAGGGTTGTGCTGTTGCCACATTTCATTTCACAGAGGCTTGATGGTATCATCTCCATGAATGATGCATTAATATTTGCAGACATCTAAAATAAATCTCCCTGGATTTGAATTTCACACATAAATCATACACTTCCAAATCCCACTCTTATTGTCTGTAGGACACTCACAACCATATACGCACACATGCATGTAGGTTGAGGATATTTATTTGGTATTCTGCAAACATATAGGAACACTACAACAGCATTCCTGTTTGAATTAGCAAAGACTCTCGAAGGACTCCAAGCAACAGACAAAAATGCAACCCCGGGGCTCATTAAATGAAGTGATGAAAATTGGAATGCACATTGTTTTTCCTGGAAGGAGATTACCCCAGCAGAGATGCTGACGCTGTCTCGGATTGGCTTGCTGAGATAGGTAAATACCTTGTTCTGCTTTGCATTCAAGCGTAAGGACATCTGAGTTCACTTAGTCAAATCTCCCTGCTACTGAAAAAGGTGAAGTTTAATGGCCCCTGAGGTTGAACGCATGTCAGTGTGACTGCCATCTCTGGAGCTCTGCACCCAATTTTCTGTCTCTAGATAAGGTGCAGACTGGCAAAAAAAATTTAAGAGGTCATATAATAAGGAATCAAATTTTCCTTGATCTTTTGTGATAAAAGAACACACTGTTCTACAAAAAATATATATATTTTCCATTTCCCAGCTAGGTTTCTGACATACATAAGTCGCAACATTAATATAGGACTGTATATTTACATGCCAGTGATGCTAATGAGGAAGCAGGATATTATAAAAAATAAAAAAAAATCTCATACACATATTTTTTTATATCCTTACCAACATTGTAATGTGACCTCAGAAGAGAGAAGAAAAAAGTATGATACAAGCCCTTTAAATCAAAATGGTGTGGCATATGAAACAGAATCAATCTCTGTCTTGATGATTGAGGGTTTTCATTTGTAAAGTCTGCACTCTATCCTGGTTAAACATGCTTCAGTTCCCTAATAAAGATATTGGCAAATGCAGAGCAGGCAGTTTGAGCCTGGTTCCCATTCCCAATTAATCTGTCACTTATCCAAGTCTGGAAAAACGGCCTGTGTATGCTCTCCGGAAAGGTAAACTTCCTGTGCGGATTACGCAGGGCGGACTGAGATGCCTCCTGTCTGGATCTCTGGGGTGGATTTCTGCCCGGCAAGTGTGGGAACTCCTGCAGTCCTCTTGAGAATGTGGGACATTGGAAAACAAGGGATTGGACATTGGTTCACAACGCCCATTCCTAATCTTAAAATGTTCTGCTTAATATTTGTAGCCCTTATGTCATGGACAATCCCGTTAAAACCATCCATCTCCAGGAAGAACTTAAAAACTATTAAAAATCTAAAACCCCCTATAAACTGCTATATGTTTTTGGACCTACACCCTACTTTTCCCCTCACTGAAGATCCTATTTCATATACATCGTATTAGCATTTCATGTTTACTGTAAAACACCTACACGCCTGAAGCTAATAGAAATCATAGCATATGTATCCACCTTATTTTACAACGCGAAAGTAATCTATTTTGTTTAAACTCGCGAGACTTCCACTTCATATATCGTTGTATAGTAACGTTAAATAACTAGAGAAATAACAGGTAAAACTATTTGCGCTACAGACAACAAGTGCTTTTAGGATTATAAAAATAAGCTAAAACAGAACGATAATAAATATCATTTAGCAGTATGAAGCAGCATAAAGGACTGTTTTACAGGTAAAATAACTGGAAGCCAATGTCACCGGAAGTCTCGCACATTTAAGTTATGACCTCCGCGCCCAGTCTCACGTTACAAATAAAGTGGATAAATACCCGTGACCCAGTGGCTTCTTGGACTTCCACATTCGCCCTCCCCAACTGTTTGGATCAGCAGAAATGTTCAACCTGAAGCTCAGCCAATTCCTCGCCCTCGGAGGACTTCTGGTCTCCGGCCAAAGTAAACCGTGACTGGCTCCAACTGATGAGGCCTAATGGTCGCTCCAGTTCCACCTGCCTGTCGCGATTCTGCACGAGAAAAGCGTGTGTTCAGCGGAAAACGCATTCCGAACTCCAACTAAAAAGTTTCAGAAAAACGCTCCACCAACAATGTATAAATAAAGTTAAAATAAACGTACTATTAATAATGCTACTGGTGAAACATTTTAGAGAACCTTATCAAAACATTATAAAAACATTCCCTGTTAGCTAGGCATGAATGTCATTTATCACAATTGTTATTTTTAATGCAATTTAAAAATATATTTTTTTTCAGCCAATCAAACAATGGGCCCCTAAATTGAATTTCTGTGAAATTATGTATACAATCAACAATTTACAGAAAATGTGCATACTGTGCAGACTTTGCATACTACATACTCCTGCAATAACTTTATTCTAATCTAAACAAGTTATCAGGAACAGCAGCTCTTTTTAGTCTTGACATGGCACTGATTTGCTTTACTGTTACATTTAAGATGATGTTTGAAGTTTGAAGGATCAAAGGAGGTGAGATGTTTTATGTAACTCCCATTATAACTGCACTGAGGACGAGTTCAGACAGGCAAGTCTCACACAGTGTTGACTATTAAAGAAAAAGGTCAAATGGGTTTGCATTCATAACTTGTTGGACTACATAAGACTGATTGGTTAAAAAGTTCTAAATTAGAAATCAAACAAAAATAATTCTACATGAGTCTGAAACCAATTTGCTGGAATCCCAAGTAACAAACTGTCTGTAAAGGATATCTGTTGAAGTCAAAACTAGTCCAGTCCCATTACAATCAATAGCACTGTCTGCTCTGGAAGTGTCTGATGTATCACATCGCTCTTTCATTTCATTTGATGGACACCTGCAGTTGGCCCATTTCTATTTTTGATGCACTGCAGAACTACTTTAGACATTTGATTTTCTGATAGTCTGATACAAAATTGATTTACAAATATCACATTTGTACTATTAATTTTAAGCATAGACAGCTTGTACCCTTACAATAAAATATTTATATTTGTATTTGTTTTCTTGTTTCGAACCATATAGACGAACTGTAAAAATGCTTGCTGGATTTTCATTGAAAAGAAAAGTGAATAGCAGTTTTATTGATCATATCTTGCCTCAAACTATAATCCAACCCTCTCCCGAATCCCAATCTCCTCATGCTAATGTATAATAGAAGTGATACTCTGTTCTGTGCCTCATAAGAAAGCCTACCAAATCACTTTATGATGCATACATAGATATCTGGATTTATTTCTTCTATGCATTAATAATACTGCTGTTAAAAAGTTTGGGGTTGGAAAGGTTGCATTTGATCAAAAACACAAAAATATTGTAAAATATTACAGCAAATTTAAATATTTTTTTCTTTATATATTAAAAGGTAATTTATTCCTGTGATGTAAAGCTGTATTTTCAGCATCATTACGCCAGCGTCACATGATCCTTCAGAAATCATTTGCATATGCTGATTTACTGCTCAAATATTTCTTATATTATCAGGGTTGAAAATACTGTGCATACAGTGCTGTGCTTTGAAATATTTTACTGGAAACTGTCATTTTCTTTCCTAGAACAAAGTTCAAAGGAAAGCATCTATTTGAAATGGAAATCTTTTGTAACACTGTAATTATCTTTACTGTCAGCTGTTCTCATATTCAACCAAAAAGAATAAGCAACAACATGAGTAATTGTAAGATATATTGAGCATCAAGAAAATAATACTAGTTTGGGTTTCCATGCAGTCTTTATTCCTTTATATGCAGTACAATAACCACTGTGTTGCATTGAAGCAACAACCAACAGAAAGAACAATAATCTGTCTCGCGGCACATTTAAGGCTTTAAAGATCTATATATAAAAAAAACAACAACAAAAAGAAACCTCCACACAATTGTCTGTACCAACTAGGGTTTTCTCTGCATTAGATTTGCATACTGTGATTCCAGTGTCAATAAAAATCAAAGCTAAATACAATTTACTTCATATTTTACATACATATATATATAGAGAGAGAGAGAGAGAGAGAGAGAGAGAGAGAGTATACAGTACGGTTATCTTACAAACCAGCATTAAAAGAGGTGTAAATAATTACTGAAAAAACATTGTAAAAATGTCAGTATCAAAAGCAATGACAGGATCAGATGTGGTCAGTTTCTGTCATTCCTTAAAAAGAGTCCCAAAGAGCTTCATCTCTGAACAACATCATACATGAACCGCCACTTCATAACCTTACAGCGATACAAGTTAACCAACAACAACAACTGCTTCGCGTTAACAGCATCCAATCAGACGATCGCAGTGGTTTTGGTAGCAATCGACGTCCTTCATTAGCGCAGAAAACACTTCTGATCATCCTGTTGTGTAGCGCTAAGGTGAAATGTCTACAAACATTCGCCATATGGGGGAAAACACTGAATGAATAATATATTTTCCTAGGTTTTGAGATTTGTCCGTTGTCTGGAAAAGAGGACGAATGTCAAAATGAGGAGGAGGTTCGGTGCCTTATTTATATCTAGCGAAGGTTCAGTTTTCACAGTGATTTTCCCATTAGAGTAGCAGCGAGTGGGAGCCCAGAGAAAATCTTCAAAATCCCCTTTCTGAGAAATCATTGACAGGAATGTCGGAGCGAAATGTCTGAAAACATAAGGCTTATTGTAAGGTCAATTCTAAAAGCAAAAGCAAGAGATTTAAGTTTCACATTTTTAATACAACCCACGATTAAAACGATGTAGTGTTTGCGCCGAAACAATGCCCTGAATTCAGTGTTGTGACAAAGCACCGTGTTTCACCGCTGAAAAGACAATACGACTCCTCTTTCCCCACTGTATTTGAAATCACAGACTGTACATCTTCATTATTTACGGGTCGAGTTACTTCCACAGGTCTTCCAGTTTTAATTACAATTATTTTGACCGATAAGTCAGCGGCCTTTACCACACAATCACATGTGCGTATGAATGCGCCTAAACACAAACACACACACACACACAAACTGGCCATGTATAAAGTCAGTCACTGGTTGATCTTGTACTAATAAACATAAACATTGAAACATAATAAAACGGAATGCTATGACAATTCCTGCCAAAACAAAAATACAATAACCTGAAAACACCTGCACAATAAAAGTGCAGTTTAATTAACCCTCAAGGAGCACTTAAAAGAAACATTAGCAGAAAAACGAGAAAAAAATCGTCAAATGCAACGTATTGAATGCGGTGCAAAATGTTAACGCTTCTTCATCAAGTACAAAAGAATAGAAAGTGGTTCATAATCATTAAAACGCATTTCCCCAGTAGGGATGAAAACGCCCCTCTCCTAAATATCAAGAGAGAGACTTCAGCTTTTTTTCGTCAGCAAGTGCAAGTACTGATGGCGTCCTCAGCCCTGGGTAAAGGGGAACCCTACACGACACGGGTGAGTGTGTGTGGCCTCGGCCAGCCACTAAGCTCCACGGCTTCAGGAGGTAGCCAGCTCGAACGTGATGAACCGTTTGAGTCTCTCGAGGTACTGAGCGTAAAGCTCAATGTCATTGTGCCCAGCACCCTCCACCCACAGAGGCTCCACGGCACGCGGACATCGCTCAAAGATGGCCAGACCGTGGGAGAAATCGATCACTTCATCTTCTGTGCCATGGATGACCAGCACTGGAGATGCCACCTTTGACACCTTGTCGATGCTGAAACACATGAAGACACGTAGGAGGTGTATTAGACAAATAATAGGCAAATCATTTAGGATATAAGTGTCAGCTAAATGACTAAACAAAATCAATGCAACTGACAGTTATTTTTTTCTGTCAATTAACTTGCAAGTTGTGAATTTTTTTTTTTTTTTTTTTTTTTTTTTTTTTTATTGCAGCACATCATCTAATCCACTTTGCAGGTGTTCAGGTCAAGCAGCGCCAAAATAAATCAGGAAGAGATGACCTGGTATACAAGGCAACATTTAAACGATCAACAAAAGTTTATCTTTTAACATGCCATTTAAGGTGAAGTTTGAAATAAATAGCACAATAAAAATAGATGTTGTTTGATGACCAAATCAGCATCTCAGAATGATTTCTGAAAGATCATGTGACACTGAAGACTGGTGTAATGATGCTGAAAATTCAGCTTTGTACCACATAATTCATTTAAATTTAAACTAATAATAAATGACACAATGTTTCTGTTTTCACTGTTTCACTGAGTGCAAGATACTTTCAAAAACACTACTGTACTGACCCTAACAATTTCCATATGGTAGTGTGAATAATTTGAAATAAGAACTGAAATGACTACATGCCATTTGTTATGTATGCAAACATTGCTTAAAAATGATAATAATAAAATGACTAATAAAATGTCATCTGTCTGGCATTACTGTGTTAACACTCCATACATCTCAAAAAGCTGTTTAGACTCTACTGTGTTCCTCAGCATTGCAGTAAACACACTTTCATGGGTTAATCACTACACTGGCTCCACCCTGGCTGGTGCAGGTCTTCTAACTCGCCCGTGATCCTCACAGGACAGTCCAGTGGAGAGTCAAACAGGCGTGCTAATTAATTTGTCGCTCAATGTGCCTAATTGTTGCTTATTTTCCTCATTGGTGCACAGGCAATCAAATTTGAGTAAGTGAGGAGATTAATGCGTGACACAAGCTGATGGAATAATTACACCGCCTATGAAGAATGATGCAGTTATCCAAACACACCAACCAAATAAATATGCTGCATGAATAATTAACCCAACACATTCCAGTGGATGACTGACAAAGTGTTAATACTGTATTTTTATTAGGCAACACACAGGGAAAAGCTGTGTTAAATTGATAGGGGAACTCTTATTAAAATACTTTTTCAGTCTTTATCCAGGCTTTCCATCTTTAATTGACCGTACGCATGCAGAGTTTAATTGATAGGTGATCTGTCCAATCATAACGTCACATTAACGAGCCAAAAAATGGTACTTATTCTTTGAATTTCAAGACCAAATTTGAAAGCTGAAATCATGTTTCATATCAGAAGTAACCTGCTCTGTCTTGTCTGTCAGCGAAGGGTCAATTCTAAAAGATTCAAAACTTATGAGCAAATAGTATATTTAATGAGATTTAATAGCAATGTATAGGGATCCCATGACTAGAAGGTCTAGAAACACAGCGACTTTTTCCCATACAAGACACTTGACATTATTTTTTAATTGTAAAATTATAAATGTTTTATGTTTTAATTATAAATGTTTTTATGCCCAATTGGTAAAAAAAAAAAAAAAACAAAAAAAAAAAAAAAACCTTGATATTTCCAACTGAAAGTTTGGATGGGATTTTAGCTTTTTTATGCCAATAACCTTCAGTTATATCACTGCTGTGAGCTATGATTTGCTGCTTGCTATTGCTTGTCAGAGGTGGGTGGAACATTCATTCGTTCCTTCATTAGAACATTTTACACAAAAATGTGAAAACACCACAGTGAAAAAGTCATCATCAATATTTTCAGTCTGTGAAGAACAAACTCAAATTTAAAACAGCATGTCTGTTATTCTAGCATATAGACGTAGACATCCTCAATGATAACAAACAGATTAAAATCCACAAAACTGCATTCATTTTCTGTGAAGCCTTTAAGGGAGCAGAACTGATTTGTGGCACTGTCTGATTTCATCTCTACCCGACTCAACTTTTTCTTATTAAAAACTGTACCACCTCAGCACACTTAATCCAAATGTATTTTACTTTTTTTCTCCAACCTGAATGATTCACTCTTGCCTAGTTTTGGACTGTCCATCTATTCCTGGATTTGCACCTGACATTTCACTCTTGCATCTAAGACAGACTTAACACTGACTGCTAGTGTTATGACACTGGAATATCTGACTTTGATGAAATACTTAATAAAATATCAATGTTTAGTACCATCCATACCATGAGGGGAAAAAATGCCACAACATTTAAGGAATACAATTTTCACAGTATCTAAGTTCATTTACTTTTGGCCATAGTCATCTATCTATTTTATCAACTGAAACAAGAAGGGGTGTTTAAATGAAAGTCATGTTTTGGCCATTAATTAGCAAAACAAAAGCATTTAGGGGCCTAAAAAAAACTTTTTGTGTGTTTTTAAGGGCATGTTTTTGAAAATGTTAAGATCTCCATGTAACCTACAAAAATGCAAATTTGTGAAAACAGTGACATCTGTACGTGAAACTTAAAAATAAATCCGCAGACAAAGTCAAGCAGTCCTTCATTCATCGACCTCAAATGTCTATAATATGCAAGTATAAAAATTAATATTAATAATATTAATGTTAACCTAGAGAAATGTGTGCTATTGAAGTGTTTGGGTGGAGTGTGGAAGCTGAACATTAACATTCACTGCAGGACAGATGGAGGCGCTGGTGCGGTCACTTGCTCTTGAAGGGGGTCATATGATGCGATTTCTATTTTTCCTTTTCTTTGGTGTTATGTAGCTATTTGTGGATGTATAAGATCTGCAGAGTTACAATGCTCAGAATCTCCCACCAAAGGATTTGTTCTAATCTAAAAGAGGAGAATGATCCAGACCGGGCTAAAACGCCTCAAACCTGCATGTCTACATCACGATGTGGAAATATTTGCGTAAAGTCTGCCAAAATGTTCATGCAAAGAAAGGGGGCGTGGTTTCAGGAACCGCAGTAGTGTTGAAGCAGCCATGTCAGGGAGATGCTGTGTGTCTCTGTGCGAAAGCAAATATGCTTTATTTGGCCTTCCAAAAGTAGATTCAATTAAGAATCATTGTTACGATTTGTTTACAACAGAACAGTCTTTAAATCACAGTTTCGTGAACCTAGTAGAGTAGCAGTTTACTGTTTATTACCATTTACTGTAACTGTTAAGTTAATTTTTGCCATTTCGTTTTTTTTTTTTACTGCCATTAAATAAAAAAGAAGAAAAAAAAATCCAGTACCTTCTGTATAAGGCTGGGTGATACGAGCACAAATTAATATCTCTGTATCTTTTTGCCTGATTTTTTTTGGAGATATATAGGTATATGGTAGCCTATACATCTCAGTATTTTGTATTTGGATTAAACAAATTAAATTAACGTAGGGATGTGTGCAAAAAAATTTTTTACAATTACATTATATTCTAACAGTGTAAACATTTCAAACTTAAAACAAAAATAATCCTTTTAAAGTAGAAGTTACTAAACTAAAAATGAAAATAAAAAGCACAGACTAATTAAGTAAAAAGGCTATTTTATTACTCCATTACACTTTCCAGTTAGTGCCATCATACAAATACACTTGTAGGTTTAAAATTCTACATATGTCCAATTTATTGTGCAACTACAAATATTTTATCAAAATGTATATTTTAGTCAGGGTTATTGTGCTCCTATTTCATTGTGCTCTGTCTGTTTGGCGCGCATGCACACCGTGATGCTCGTTCTAAATGAAGTCTTTGGAGTTAGTGGAGAATCACAAATCAACAGCTCATGCACTTCTGAGAGAAGACTTCTGACAGCAAAATGGAAATTTTCCAAGGCTTTTTATGCATTAAGGAAAACAGCACATCTCCAACACATTAAACAGTGAGTCTTTGTCAGCCTCACACACCGACTTTGTCAGTGCATCTGATGGGTCGAGTGCAAGCCGCTCTGAACCCAAAACTATAACCTATAGGCTAATAACAGAGAGTCACAGAGATTTGACAATACGAACAGCTGGCACTGTATATTGTGGCACGTGCACAGCAGTGGACAGTGCTTAATTTAAATACAATATATTTGTATTTAATTTGAGCTTAATATATAGGCTACAACAAGGTTTAATCTGGCTGTAAAGGAACAAAACCGGGGTGTCCTTATATAAAGAGATGTTATCCCTGACACACTGCGCAATATGGAAATATCCGTTAAGTGTGTTACTTATCTTTGTCAACCTGGCAACCCTGGGTAATCGCTCCCTTTCCACTATAAACACGCTTGCTTTCTGAAAACACCTGTTAGCTTGCAGTTTAGTGATCTCCACTTCAATATTCTATTCTCAGAACATTGTAATTTAACAAGTATTTATTTTCATGAGAGAGAAAGAAAGGAGAGAGGATGTGCACACATGAATTACCTCAGTTTTGTCGCATTTATTAACAGTGAAGCTGTGGCTTTAATTCCTTTAGAAACAATGATGTTACCAGCTCCTTGTTGAGAAAGATAATGTAGCTCGAGCGATTAAGCCATTTATAGTTTATAAAAATTTGCGGAGCAGTGCTAAAAAGTTTGTTCCTGAATGTCTGATTGCACGCAAAGCGTGATCTGTGTGAGTGACTGAGCGTGTGTGTGCGTAAGATACAGAAGACAGCACATTAGTTTATAACTCTTTATTTTATTTGCAAAAGAGAGTGCATTAATGTGTGCAATGATAACCTACCATCAATGTTAAGATTATTTTTTATATATGAGTACATTACAATATAAATTTGAGTAAATTATTATTTATCGGCTTAAAAACAAAATGCAAACAATCAGAATGTTGTACTTGGTGGGGAGTGCCCAATGTAAACATTAAATGCATGTAATTACCTATATTGTACTGAGGTACAGTTATGGAGGCCCTTCATATTGCAGAAGTCAACTGCTTATAGTTAGCACTGGCCCTAAAGTATGCGGTGTTCCATAAACCGCTGTTTTACTAAATTCTACTGAGATAAAATTCAGTGCAGTCCTGTATCGTGATATCTATCGTATCATGGCCTCTGTATCATATTGTGACTTTGCTGATGATACACAGCCCTAAATACAACTGCACTATAAAATATGTTTCATTAAGTATATTAATTATTTTACTTTACAGTAGTCAAATGGCAATAGTTAAACAATCAAGCCTTTATTTTGGCAGAAAATTGCAAGGAGACTTGATATATCAATGACTAGATTTCTGTGACGAGAACTTTATAGAAAATTGGATATAAAAGTATGTCCAGCTATGTCTGCATACAAACCGTACACTCACAAATGCCGATATATACTACATAGCATATCAACCGCTTGATTGCTCGCATAGTCACAAAATGTGAATTATAAAATAGCTCAGGGCTTGATGTCAGAGAAGATGAGAAAGCAGTTAGGTCCAGTTTGTATACTGATATGGTGGAAAAAGCACATTGAAACGGTTTCAGATATTCAAAATCAACATGCATTGAAAAATCAATACACTACTGACTGGCAGTCTGGTTAAAATGACACCCCATGTTTTATTGAAGTTCAAGAGTTCATTTGAAGAAAGCTAAGCCAACATGACCCATGGAGCAGGGAAAGGAAGCAATATCGCAAGCATCGATATGAGACGAGACTTCGTCTCTCTGTTCCTCTTTACCCCTCGTCAGTCTCTAAGAGACCTTGACTGAAGGAGTCAACCCTCGCTGCATTTTAATATTCAAACCATGCCACACTGCAGCCGGCAAATCTACAGAGACAGGCGAGTCATTAAACTTTCATTCAGCCTGACTGTCCATTCACAACAGGCTTTGCGAACACCCACCAAATCACACACAAACTCCCTCCTGCGTCCCTCGAGTCCAGTGGATCTGGAATCAGTAACTGGAAAAGAAATCCTGGACTTGGCAGTGGAGCTTTCCAAAACTCACACCACCAGATTTGCTTCCAGTCTTGTAATCTGAGGATTATTTAGGGTGTTATGTTTGTTTGAAAAAGGCGTTCACACTTACAGCGTTTCAAAGCGACCAAAGTTCGATAGTTTTCAACAAGAGTAAGCAATTTCCACCGAGTGTGGGTGCCAGCAGCTTGTGGCGAAAGCAGAGTAATCAACAATGATGCAATGCGACAACTAGTGCAGACAGTAGCTAGTCGGCTTGTACAGTTTACAAATGCAAACTAGCAACAGAGATCTTCAATGTTCAAACTACGGTCAGTGTGAACACACCTTCTGTCAGGTACATGACCCAGCGGCATCTGTTACACATCTCTCATCACTAGTTGGGTTGATATAGGGGGTTGTGAGGGAGAAAGACAGCTGTTTCTCTCCAAGACAGTTGAGGAACATCTGTACTGCACTCTGATAACAATCAAATAACAGATGTGGCCAAATTAATTATGAAACACCAGCCTCTTTTAACTCCCAAAAGCACAATTCTTTTAAAAGTAAAGTTCATCTGAACATGAAAAGTTTGTGATTATTTACTTAGCCTCAAGCTGCTTCAAACACTGTTTATGTCCTTGTGTGAAACACAAAAGGAGAATTTTGAAAAATGTTCATGCAGCCATGAGTTCATAGTGGAACTGCACAATTAATCAAAATAAAACCATCATACAGTTTAATGTGATTATATAATCCCCAAATTATGATTTAATTCAAATGTGTGTTGCACATTTTAGAGTGAAGTGCAGCACTGTTCTTTATATACCCAAAAAGTTACGAGATTGAGATATATATATAAAAACTTCAGTTGAACTTGAATGCTAATTTCTATAATGAAATATTACAATATATTTTTTCAAAAGTTTCAAATCTACACATAGATTTTTACTGAATAATGATTAAATATTCATCTAATACTCACAAAAATGTTAGAGGCTGCAAACAACTACTTTTAAGGTGATTTTATGTAAGCCTCAGAATTTGACCATAGCACTATTCCAACCGTCACCTGACTGGGTTTAAAACAAAAACAATTTACTTGAAGCTTCATCAGTCCTAATCCCACCTCTTAAATCCTCATAACTCTACTCCTCATCTTGCTCAAAAAAAGTAAAAATAAAAATGCCTAATTTTGAATCCGCCTAGTCAAAGATTTCACATTATATTAAGGGAAGCGAACAACGTGTTAAACCATAATGCTTTTGACAAATTGCAAGCCGGCATCAAGACAGCTAGCTCATTAACACCTCCCGTCAGCTGGCTGTGTGTTCATTACGGGTCTTTGACGGGGCCGACTGGCGAGCTATTAGAACACAGAGAAGGTTCAATCTCTCATGACTGTAGCCTCTTATTATGAAACACTGACAGAGCTGACAGTAGCAGAGAATCAGGCCTCCACAACTCCCATACATCATCGAAAAGAGAGCACAAAAAAAGAACATCTGCCTTCGAGAGACAATTACTTTGATTACAATGAAACACGCCTCAACCATTGCTAATTTCACCCGGTCTGGAGCAAAGTGAGTGAGAGAAACGAGACTGAGGAGGTTTCCGTCAGGCTCGTTCTGCTGAGGTGTTTCTTAAGCCTCGACAACATTCTGTTGGAGAGCTATGGCTGTAATCTTCCCAGTGTAGCTCTTAATCTTGCTATTTGATCTTGTCGCAATTTAATTAGATTTAAATATGAGGTCGGATAAAATGGGATCAGCGATTAAAAGACGTCCCAGACCGGTTGCTGACGTCTAATCGCATTTAATCCAAAAATCCTCATTGTGATTCCTGATTCAGACCCAACTTAACCGAGGCTGGACTTCAATGCCTTTTAAAGAATGAATTGGATATTTTAGTATTATTTTGACCTACTTCAGTTTCTTCCTTCTTTGAGTGCAAATCAAGTAAGTCTTTCATGAATGGTTTAAACAGGGATTGAAGACCTGTGACCTCCGTCAGCATCTCAAAGAGGGCTTGACAATTAAACACTGGAGTATCGGTTCAACGTCCAAATGAGCAGTCATGTGAGCTCCTGTGAGGGGTTACCCATACATCTTTTGTGATGCCTCTTAAGGGCGAAATCTGATCACAGTCAAAAGGTAGCATTCTAAGCCTAAAGTAAATGACAAATAAAAATTAAACCAAAGCCCATTTAAGGAAAGTAAGTTCACTTGGCATATACTATTTTTACCTGAAAGAAAATTACAGGCAGAAAATTTGTATAAAAAACAAAAAAAAAACAAAAAAAAAACAGTATGGAATATGTAATCCGTTTCTACAAAACTCTGTTTATTATTATTTCGTTTTTTTTTAAAGAAAATTATTCTGGATTCAGATTTAATGGTTACATTTTCATTTCAATAACCCAAAATTGTAAGCAAACAATATGACATTGCTGTACTAAAATTGAAGCAAAAAATGTTTAGGACCCTATTAAATCGGTTTCATTTCTTAAAATTCTGATTTATTTCCCCCCGAATAATTTATAATTTTTATAATTTTAAAATTTAAATGCTTCTGGATTCTGTTTTAATGGTTTAGTTCAGTGGTTCTCAAACTTTTTTTACTCCGAGGCCCCACTCCTCTCCGAATAGCGCAACTACTACGGATCCATTCAGAATCACTAAACACACCAAAATACAATGAAAAATGGAAATATTCTGCACGTGTGGAGACTCTGCGAACAGTGAGCTCTGTCAGAACAAGTGATTGTGACTGTGTTTGGAGCATCTAATGCTCTTTATGTACATAAACGCCACTGATCCTCACAAATTTCTCCAAAACATGCCTCTGGTATAAACCGTATAAAACACTCACTGTAAATTAACTTTGACAACAACGTGAATATACTGTGGTTCAAGCAGAAACGTGATGTTATAGTGATCAGTGTGGTGAATTTGCACACCAAAAATAACGGATAAATGCACACCTAACATACGACTCTTGTATGTCACTGTTATCATCTTTACCTTGATTACAATTGTCATCTATCAAAATCTTACTAGCTGGGTTGATATATCCTGCCAAAAGCTGTAGTTTGCATTTCATATGTTCTTGCAGCGGTCAGGTATTTTGAGCTGCCTGTATTATTTCACACAGGGCAAAGAGAAATGCCTTGAGCTACTCCAAAACAGGATACACAGAATAGCCCCCCTAGTGGAGCCCCCTGGTTCGGTGATTCTGTCCAGGTTTTCCACATGATGGAAATAAGGCCCGAAAATAGCAACTTCTTTGAAATTCAGAAAAAGCAGCATGCACTTGAAATGTTCCAGTTTTAATCTATTTAAATGTAAGCACAAGCTGATGGTGACAGCTCGTCAGAAAGAGCTCACAATTATAATAGAGGATGAGACATGGACACCCACTCTGTGTTATCAGATGCACGATGAGAAATCCAGACGGACAAGCATTCAATCTCACTGATTGCAAATTCAGTTTGCGCTCACTTTATCTCATTGTGCATGTACTATATGCGGCTATTTAAACTCGGATACACTTGTACAGTCCAAAAATTAATTTACTTTTAGGTTGCATTAAATTGGTCACAACAAAGACATTTTAATGTTACAAAATATTCATTTATAAATCATCATATTAAAATGATTACTGAAGGATCATGTGACACTGAAGACTGATGAAATGATGCTGAAAATTCAGCTTCGAACAGGAATAAATTACATTTTAAAATATATTACAATAAAAAACAGATATTAAAAATTGCAACTATATTTCAGAATATCATGCAGCCTTTTGGAGCAGAAAACACTCTTTATAAACTGTACTGACCCCAAACTTTCAATGATATTGGTTTGACCGATAACTGAAATGAGAGACTTTACAACAGTTGAGCAATAGAGTTTCTCTCACGGATTTGTCTACAAGCAGTTTGCCTCCTCATACGGTCTCTGCAAAAACATTTCATATTAAAAGCAGGAAATCACTGAGAAATGTCTCATGACAGGCAACAATCACTCTTGTCTGTGCACAAACCAGTTGCTATGATGATTTTGATAACTCTACTAAAAGAGCACTTTAGTGAGTCACGTATTTTGTTGGTCTGATTTTAAACACCTTGGCGACATTAAAAATGAAGCTGCATGCAAAACTGCAACAGGGGAATAAGAGTGACAGAAAAGACATTATTACAAACTTGTGGAAAGCTGAAGCTAAACGGTTTGTGGGTTGTGATGAGGGAATATCGTGACTGATATAAGTGAGCGTGGAATAAAGATAGGTCTCCTCCAATGCACAGGTGAGCCGTTTCTCACTGGCTTTATCTCGCTGCCAGACGTGGAGGTTACAGCCGAGATGAAGGGAATGAGATTCAGAGGGAACGCATGCCTCACTCGACGCTTTCTGGGAAAAGCGATGCAACATTCACAGAAACCGTCAAGGGTGTCAACTATCACGACAGGGGGTTTCAAAAGAACTACTTCGACTTTACCAGGAAAACTTGACAATAATCTGTGTAATCTGACATGTTTCAAGCTGTGTAATATAACAGCACGCCACCGATCAAGGGTTTTCGTGACCGGTTACAGGGATGGCTTTTAAGAGCAATTACACAAGTACAAGTACAAGACAACTTGTCCAAGCAAAACACACCTTCTGTCAGCACAGATGTCCTGCAATTCTGGGGTTTGAGAGGACTTAGAGGGAGGTTTTATTTGACAGAATGGATCAAAGTTTCTATCCCTGGCAGCGAGTGTATTTGTGCGCTTGTACTCTATAAGTAACGTCTTGTGTCAATTGCAGACCTGTCATATTAGGAGTAGTATTTAAGTTCCCTCATTCTGTTCTTATAATAGCAGCACAATACAATAACCAGCCGTTAATTTCTTTATGCTTTGCAATTATAGATCATCCACATGTCCAGCATCTGCTGTGTATCACAGATGCATTTAAAATGACAGAAGCACTAGCATGAAAGGAATACTCCACCCCAAAATGAAAATGTTGTCATTAATCACTTACCTCCAAACCCATGTCATTCCAAACCCATAAAAGCTTTGTTCGTCTTTGGAAAACAATATAAGATATTTTGGATGGAAACTGGGAGGCTTGTGACTTTCCCATAGATTGCCAAATAAAATACACTGTCAAAGTCCAGAAAAGTATGAAAAGCATTGTCAGAATAGTCCATCTGCCATCAGTTGTTCAACCGTAACATTATGAAGTGACAAGAATACTTTTTGTATGAGAAGAAAACAAAAATAACCACTTTATTCAACGATTCGTCTTCTCTGTTTATCTCCAAAATGGTGCTACAGTGATGCAGAGATAAACCGAGGAGACGAATTGTTGAATAAAGTCATTATTTTGGTTTTCTGAATAAAAAGTACACATTTCAAAGAATATAATAATTAAAATAAAATTAATTGTATTAATATTAAATTATTTAAAATGAAAAAGAAAATGAGAATATTGCCTTAGCAACCAACTGAAATAAGTATACATTCTAAATTTACTGAAACAGGAAGAGTTTTATAGATTTTATAGCTAGATAGAAAAAAAATGAAAAAGCACAGATTAACAAACAAAAATGTAAATTACTAAAAATAACCTTGAATACATTTACTATAAATATAACACCCTTGTTTATGCAACTAAATTAAAAACAGATATTCCGTAAAATATTCAACACAAAAATAGAGCTAAAATCAGTGTTAAACCTGTTAATTTGCCATGCCATGTGAAAGCAGTGAAGATGCGTGCTTCACATGCAGCGTTTTGTTTCATCAATTGATGAATTGAAAATAGAAATGGAAAAAGCTTAACAATTTTTTTAAAAACTACTGTAACTACCAAAAAAAAAAAAAAAGTCAAGTTAGTAGTGCCTCTGCTTTTTTTCACCACAAAATCAAACTAAAAATGCATTTAAAAGGGGTTATATGTTAACTATGAACTAACGTTTACTAATAGCCATATGGATATAGAGATACTGCAGTATAAACCGTATATCAGAACCTCCACCATACATTTCTACTGTATATACACCATCTAGGTTGCATAATTAAATGAAAACGATAACAGTTTCCATATTGGCAATTCTACAAACAAGCAAAAATGTTGCCTTAAAAGCAAAAAACAAAAACGAATGGCTACAGCAGTGAGACACTTGAAAGGCATCGCCTGAACTGCAGAAAGGAAGGCAAATGGCTCAGTTTTAGCATTTTCTAGATAAGCGTTGTGCAACGCAAGTCACTTCCAACTTAAAGAGTGTAGAAGTGAAAATAAACTGTACAAACGGAAAAAAGGAGGCAAGGGAACAAAGCTTGAGAGAAGCTGGAGGTTTACAAGATGTAACTGTGGTTCTCTGTGTCAAGGAAAATTTGTCATGACTCTGTTTCAACTCTCGACTCATTCAGATCCCTGTTGTATGAGTGAAGAGGTCATTCTGAGCTTCCTGATGTTCCTGCTAGCATCTTTGTGAATACCGCGGTGAACTGTGTGCAGCTTCAGTCTATTACATGCCAACAAACCACCCGAAGCCCATTCATGGATCATCTTAAGCATTTTGCACTCAAAACTGGAAAATAATGATACATAAAAATTCAGATCATGCACACTATCGGTCAAACGTTTTAGGACAGCATGCTTTTTAGTTTTTCAAAGTTTCTTATGATCAGCAAGGCTACATTTTTGATCGAAAACACCGTAGAAACAGTAACCGATTGTGAACTAATATTACAATAGCTGGTTTCTATTTGAATATTTTAAAAATGTAATTCATCAAAAGTTTCAGCATCATTACTAGTGTCACATGACCACTCCAAAATCTAATATGATGATTTGCTGCAGTTGAAATTAAAACACCTGTGCTGCTAATACACATTAAACAGACGTTTCAGTTTTATTTCAATCTTTATTCATAAAGTTTTTTGTTTACATAATACAGGTATGTTTACTGTTTATATTTATTATGTATATGAATACACACACATACTGTATATATTTTGAAAATATTTACATTTACATAGTTATAATTATATTATAAATATATTTAATATATAAACATCATTTTTCTTAAATATATAAATGCATGTGTTTGTATTTATATATACATAAATACACAGTATACACAATGTAAAATAACTTGTGGATGCGATTACGATTAATCATTTGAGAGCACTAACTGAATTAAAGTACAAATTTCTCGAAAAGAAAAAAAAGAAAAGAAAAAGGATTTTGCCCCAACTTTTGAACGATGATATATTTGTTTATATTAGCTTTTTTTATATGTATAGTTACAGTAAACATTTGAGTTTTAGTTATTTTATTAGGTTATAGGGTTAGGGTTAGGGTTAGACAACTACGCTCATTTCGGATCGTTGTCGCGCTGCGCGCCTCACAAGTGTTCAGTCGACGGACAGCGAGTGGGTCTGTGTACAGGAAATTTACAATGCCACGCAGATGTGCTGTTCCTGGCTGTGGACAAACAACATCTTTGAATATGCTGCCGAAAGATCCTGACGTCAGGGAAAAATGGATGCAGTTTATTTGTATAAGAGAATCTTGAAAATATGTCGCCTTTCTAGTAGGCCTACATGTAATAGAAGATTAAAAATGTTGCCTTATCAATGCTGCATCTTCAAATATGGCCTGTGCATGCATTTTTGTCCGCGGGACACCTTATCATTTCATTGAAATTAGGTAAATAATGTTGAACTGTTAGAATATTAAACTATAGAATAATTATGCAACAATAATCCATTTTCAAGTGTCTCGGGTTACAATTTTTTTATTAATTCAAAATAGTTTCACTTTCCATGTGGACATGGGCTGATCCAGTCTTCGTTGTTGTGGTGGTGGTTCATTTTCCTCTGATTCCGGCTCAAACATATAAGGTTTTATCATTGCAAGAGCCATCGCTTCGAATGCATCACTCGCTACTAAACAGTTACGCTCAATCCGCAAATGTTCCGTCAAATGTCGTTAGCCAATCAAAAAAAAAAGGGGGCGTTAACACTGAACTCTTAAAGGGGAAACAACCCAAAACAGACTGTTTGAATCAAAGGATGAGAAACATGGTGGGAAAATGTCATAATTCACTACATTTTAAAAGTTTTTTTTTTTTTTTTTTTACTATAGTAATACTATAATTGCACCTAGGGGACCATAACAATAAAATAAAAAAACCCATGTCATGACCCCTTTAATCAAAAATGTAGTTTCTTTCATGTTATGAAAATGTGTTTTATGGAATTTTATGTAACTATAAAAACTATGATTTACTAATATTTAGGGCTGTCAAAAATAGCACGTAAACGACGTTAATTAGTTGTTTGTCGTTAATTACGTCAAATTTTTTTAACGCAAGGTTTACCCCAGTTACTCTCAAATACATTCATGCCAAGCTCGATAAACAGAGACGACTTTGGTAGTTCATACGCTGGAGATTCTTCCTGTTATAGTGTCCTGTGTTTCACACTGCGCATGCGCAGAACGCCTACATGTAATGCAGCGAAAATTACAGCTGTTTGGAAAAGCATATGCATTTTTACTTGGTTTTACTGGCACTTGAAGCCTTCAGGACCTGAAAATATCGATCCTAAAGTATTGTGGCAGAGCAAATGAACACCTCCCAAAAACAAGAGTGCAGAGGGTGCATGTTTGATTAATCCACTGAAAATTCTGATTAATTTGATTAAAAATTTTAATCATTTGACAGCCCTACTAATATTTCAACTTAATTATGCTGAAAACTAAAAATATATAAACAATTCAAAATATTAATACAAGCTATAATAGATTCTCAAGGACACTAAAATTGCACAGTTGCTATAGGAGTCTGCATTCTCATGCATTGCATTCTGGTGCACAGATGTTTGGATCTTACCTCGGGAAGGCATCGAAGCAGTAGGTTTTGCGGGTGTCGGGAAAGGCCACACGCAAGCCGGACATGAGGGGAGAGTGGAGGATCACTGCCGCGCACTCGTACCGGGACGCCAGGTCCACCGTCGGCACAGTCCCTATGCTCTGACCGTACAAGATGATGTTTTCCGGAGCCACTCCATACCTTCAGAAGACAAAGAAAGAGAAGAAATTAAAAACAGCTGCAAATTACATAACCACTTCAAGTGTGGTACAAATCTGTGTGGGTGAAATTACGTCTCAAGACAAGCAGCTTGTGGTGTTTAATTTGAATTGCATTTGTGTCTATAGCAACACTACAATTTGTGGCAAAATGCATTTCCATCAAGGTATATTATTAGATTATCCAATTGGACAAAATGGCATGTTAGGTCAAGAACAGAAGAGAAACCATTAAAAATAGAGACAAGCAGATATAAACTCGCAGGCTTCATAAAAGTCCCTAAGCTAATGAACACAGGGCTGAAGCTTTATTTGACATTTTAAGATGCGCTCAAAGGAAATGCCAGAGGGGGCGAACGAGAAGTCAAGGCATAGATGGAGAAAGAAATGGGAAAATGCACTGCTACACTCTTCAGGTTTCTGTTCTCTGACTTTCCCAGGCAGCTTTACAGTGGGGTCTGGCACCTGGTTACTGATAGAAAGCAAACGCGTTTGAAGTCTGACCTCAGATCAGGCTTTTTCAGGTTTTTACCGTAGGCTAGCCCAGGGCCGCGTGAGACGAGGTAGAGAAACAAAGCAACCGTGAAGTGGAAGTCTCGAAATGCACACGCAAGAGTACAAAGTGTCCCGAGGAGAGCGCTGGCTACACGTGCCTCTGAACTCAAATAGCTTTGGCGAGATTTTATCAGGTAACGGAACATGAGGCCTCCATCGCCGTCTCCCACACAAACAAATCTTACAGGCAGGGTGAAAAGAGGAGGCTGAGAGCGCTCTTGTAAATAAACAACCACCCATGCGACTGAGCTGATAGACACTGTGAAATTCAGGCTTGGAAATCAAGTTTCTAGAGATGAGCAAAAATACATGGTAATGATAATTCATCTCCATCAATTACCCTCCACATAGAGAGGCAGCTTATAGTCTGAAAAATTTGTTTGTAAATCATTTTGAGTAATTTTTATTTATTTTTTTTACATGAAAGGTTTACATTCTGATGATATAAAATGGTCCCATGAGTTCAACTAAACAAAACAAAAAGACAAAAAAAAAACATTTTACTTAAATTAACTCTAACTTTAATTAACGGTAATAGTAAATTAACGGTAAATTACTATTATTATTAATTTAACCATCAACATTGACAGCCATGAGGGAACAATTTACTTATACTATAATAGTATACCAAAACATTTTTACTATAATAATATACCATCTAATTTTGTACATAAGACTATTATTTTTTTGTTGTTATGTATCAACTAACAATGAATAATACATCTGCTACAGTATTTATGACTCCTTGTTAAAGTTAATAAACAAAAATATACCTCTATAATTAGTTCATGTTAGGTACACTAAATACTGAAAGATCCAAGTTTTGATTTTAGAAATATATTAGTACATGCTGAAATTAACTGTAATTAATGCTTTAAAAGAACATTTCATTGTTGAATGTTAACTAAGGATATAATATACAATGTATAACAAAAAACTATAACTATGGATGCATGTAGTTATTATTACTACTATTTTATTATTGTTGTTTTTAACAAGTCATAAAGGAACAATATATCAGCAAAAAATATAATGTATATTATTTTTGTATACAATTAAACAGCATACAAATAAAATGATTTCTTCTATGTCTTGTACGAAAACATGATGCACGAAAATGTGTGCGCGACTGGGATGCGATTTAAAAGCCTTAGAATTTTTTTTTTTTTTTTATCAATTGTACCTTTAACCAATGGCTCAACAGCATTGTGAAACTCTAACTGATTAATCAATTGATGAAAAGTTATTTAAAGTAGATCAAAAGCACTAAAAGATTGCTGACAAAGACATTTCAGGGTCCACTGGCAAAAAAAATAAAAATTACTTAATTACTTAATAATTACTTGATTGGACAGGAAACCTTTCTGAATAGAACTATAAGAACGCACAACTAACTTCGGAGAAGGTTATTTATTGCGAAATAAAAAACGGTCTACACTAGGACTAAGTGTCCTACAAAGATCAGTGCAAAGGCAAGTCATGGAGTCTTCAGAGAAGATACAAACAACCCTGGAGCACAGCTGAGATTGGTGTCTCACAAAGGATCTTCCAGTCATACTCTTCATTTACAAAGTTGTTTGAGGATCAGAGACAATCCCTCGGAGGATCTGCAGGATCTCCCATCTCTCGATAATTCACCAAGATCCAAGAAAAGCACTGCAAAGGAAGTTACTCACAGGAGGTTACAGAAGACAAAAACAACATACTGCTGTCCATCTCACAACTTGCTGAAGACCACCGATATATTCAACAACACCGCTGCAGCGATGCTGTGTGAAAGGAGAGGACAAAAGTTGAACTTTCTGGTGAAAAGTACATGCTGTTATGTTTAGAGAAAAACACCACATTCCACAAAACTCCACAGTAAAATGTCAAGCTGGAAAAACTCAAACAACCATCAGTAATTCAACCAAAAAGCAAGGTTATACAACTACAGCACGGCAACAGGAAATGTCATTTTTCTAAAGGCCCAAATAAAAAAATAAAAAACACTTGGAAAAGGAAGTTGGATATCAGGATACCTGGGTTGGTTTGGAAAGGGAACCAGGCCAAAACAACCCAATCAGAGACACTTTTCAAGCCTCAATATTCTTCCCGTCACTCACGCACTGCTAGGTTTATTTTCTGTAAGGAGAAAAAAAAAAAACTTTTGATTCGACACGCAGCTAAATTAATTATTCTTATCTGAAATCAAATATCATTTCAGAAAAATCCAACTGCTGATGGTGCGAGAACAAGGGTGTGATAATACCTTGAGGATCTGCCAAAACAAATCCATTTCCACATATTGAGCAAACATCAGGGATCGATCCGAAATCAAGCTCCGAATGAGGGAAAACTCTCCGAGCCAGGACAAACACGCTGCGTCTAGCACAAGCATCCCCATTTTACCAACGTGGAAAACTACTGAAAACACAAGCATGTTGAAAACACACAAGTTGATGCAAATGCTGTGTTTCCTTAGCCTGAATTAAGGCAGTGAGAAATGGCTTGTCCAAACAAGCAGCGGGTCCGATTCCATGGAACAACTGGAACGAAAATGCATTTGTGTTTATAGCCGAAGCGGCACAAACAGCTACGCTCATGAGCCATTCGCTGTGTTTTCCCTGAGCTGAAACAATAAAAGAACCTGAGATTGGGAAAGATGCATGTTTTTGTGTGCATATGTTAATCTGGGGGAAAATAAGAGGAGCTCTGTGATCGTGCACAGGACGAACGGCGCACACACAGTAGTTGGTTTCGTGAAACTGTCCTTCAGCCAAAGCAAACATTTACAGATGGATTGCGGGCTGAAATTCGCATGCTGTTGCCAACCTGAAAGGTTTACCCCGAAAATAAGGCTTGCTGTAAATGTCCTGCTGGGCTTTCAATGGAAACAGATGCAAGTCTATGCCTTACAGAGTCCTAAGTAATCCATATGAATATGAATTATGGATATGCAAATGATTCCTCAAGTAAGCACTGATGTGTGTAATAGAGTAGCGGCAGTGTTTACTTGCAAGAGGAGTCTCATGTTATCCTATAGAATCCACAAACCTCATTGATGGCTGAAGTTGCACTGTTACTTTTTTAGAGGGCCCATGCCAAGAATGGGCTTTCAGAAATGGTTTAGGTGAACAAGCAAATTACTTCATGATAGAAACTCAGAGTCACATGTGCAAAACTGCAACATTAAATGTAAGCAATGTCAGCTGTTTAAAAAACATTTTTTTTATCTCTCTATTGGAAATAGATTTTTATCAATAACTTTATTAAAGACAGACCCAGTGTTTGCTTTGAGGTTGTTAACCGGTGGAATATGATAACTTTTAAAATAATAGTTTAACAGCCTAGTGGAAAAACTACCCACATTGTGATTCTGCAAAGATATCGCCACCATTCAGAGTAGGGCGGCACGATTATGACAATTATAATTGTTGATTATTCCCTTGAAATTGTAAATTGTCACAATTTATATTGAATGAGGTTTATACCATTGTTTGACGCAACTGCATGACATTTTTATATGAATAGTTTTAAGTCTCAAATGTCAACTATACATCGGATTGGTTTCTTTAATTTATAAAAAAAAGTTATATGAAAGCTATTATAATGTTATACTAAAACTAAAATAAAAACTATGTAAAAACCCTTAAGATAACATATGGGGGGGGGGGGGGTCATCTTAAACACGCAGAATAACAAGTGGACTTTGAACGATTAATTGCAATTTTGAATGATTACGTAATAGTGGCATCCGTAATTGTAATCATGATTAGAAATCTGATTAATTGTGCAGCCATAATTCAGAGAATCTATGTAAGTAAATCATGCCATATACAAATTTACAATATTTCCTATAATGCGATCAATATTTTTAAATCAACAGTTTATGTAATTTGAAATGATTCATGCGATTATATCTATTCCATTAAAAAAAGCTTAAAGCACCTTTAAAAGTTTTAATGTTAAAACTTAATGATGCAACTCTTGTTGTTTTATTTGCAAGAATCAGCTTAAGCATTCAAACAAGGACTTGAGGCATGAAGGGACCAAAGTCAGCTGAAGTTTAAACTTAATGAACTTCCCTACACTTGAAAGACATTGACCTCATGACCTAGTCACATTCTTCCTTCATCTTGAAAATAGAAAAAAAAGTGGAAGTTTCAGATTGTGCACTGACTAAGAGTACAAACAACAAAACTGAAACGTTAACAAGTTGTTGTTAATTTGCTGAAATCCTCCTTAACATGGCTTCCAGCTGTGCAGGATTAGAAGACTTCATGCATCTTCATCCACATGCCATTTTTTCTCCGCAATAACTGAATGTCACACTGATGTGGTTCAGTGTTTCTGGCTGTGGTTGAAAAGGGCATTTTAATTAGCCGGCATTGCTGATAATAACCATAACTAATTTTCAAGCAATTCATTAACTGTCCTGACACAAACTTTTTAGGTCCGGTGCACTGCGAGAAGAATCCAAAGCAGCTTAACAATAGCAAGGTTAAAATTCAGAGGTGTTTGTTTAGCCCCTACCGAACAGAGCAGACACGATTTTAAGACATTTCACATCATGCATGATACTGGATCAGCTCCAAATCTAATTGAGCTATGCAGAATTTTAAAGATCACATGTGTACAAAGGCGGCGATCCAGTAATGCATTACAAGCCAGCTATAATGCAGTGCAAAAAGGAGACATTCAGTTCAAGTACAAATCACAAAACCTAAAACGAGTTTCAGTCTATCCAACACACCAATACTACTTGCGAATAACAAATAATCCCCCAAAACCTCAATCCCACAATTGACCCCAAAGACTCTGTTCTAAACATCAGAGCAAGGTTATTCCATAAACTCCAGAAAGCAAATGCATCCGCATAAAACGTCCAGTGAAAATGTCTGGTTATACCAAGTGGCATGCATGCTTTCAACGGTAAGAAACGGTTGTTTAAAGAGGATGTCCTCTGACCTCACATGCCTCTTTAAAGAGAGACTCCACATGTAAACTTTATGGAAAGGTTTAATTTACTGCATGAGGACGAGCTCCTAAAGCACTTTAAAATTCTTTTACTGCTTTCCTGTGCAGTCAAGCGTGACCTGCCTACACCAGATTACCTCAGGTTCATGAGATTACTTCTCTCAACGCTGGAGTCAAACACCACACGGGTATAATAAAATGCAAATACTCCTGCTAATTTGATTTTGTCTTCCAGGTTAAACCATCTCCTTTTTAAATAGTTTACTCAAACATGCAAATTCTGTTATCAAGGTTGTTCCAAAACTGCAAAAAAATTTTTCTTCTATGGAATAGGGGTGTGAACCTACACCAAATTCATGGTTCAGTTACATTTATCATGTCATCGAATCAGTTCAATTCAATATCATCATGCATCACAATGCATTGACAATGCTCTGCATCCTCAATTTTACATTTTACTTCACATTTATAAAATTTTGTCAATAAATACAAGCAGTCAGATATATGAACTGTACCTGACCTGTGCAGGATGAGTCTATGACATCAACCACGAAAGCCTTAAGGATCCACCTGCTCTCTTATTGCTCTCGCGGTACTTGATGTCATATACTGATCATTCTGCACAGCGGGGCTTCAAGTTGAATGTATGCTACTGCGACAAAGCATGTATGTGACAAATGACATTAGAAAAGTCAGTACCGTCCTCCTCTGCATCATGCTGAGAACAATTAATATCGACACTAGGGATGCACCGAAATGACATTTTTTGGCCGAAACCTGAAAACTAAAACACAGAAATAAATTATGCCAATTATTAGTACCATTGCATTTACTGCTATGACTGTGTACTAACTTGACTAAAATCAAAGCATTGCAATTGCATATATTTTAACATTTAAAGTAATAAATCAATTACAAATTATGCAAATAAAAGTCAAACTAAAATGTTTAACTTGACCCCACTCATGTGTATATTAAAAAATAAAATACAGGCCCACTGGCCTGCAGAAAGGTTTTAAAATTAAATGTTCTTTCATAAAAAACAAACAAAGTGCATTTGACATTTTTCTCTGTAGGACTACAAGAAGGTTTATCACTTCTGGGGATGGGGACTTCAGACATCTAGCTGTTGAGCTTGTCATCTGCCTAACATTTGAGAAAGATTTAAGAGAGTGTTATTGAAATAGGGACAGGGCATAAATAAATATGTCTAGCATAAATATGGCAACAATCTGATAGTCACATATATAGTAGCTTAAGAACCTACGTATTATTATTTGAGCCACTTTCTTGCAGGATTTCACTGAACATATCAGACAACTAGGGTGCAGAGAGACAAGTATTTTTGGTAACACTTTAGAATAAGGTTCCATTAGTTAATGTTAGTTAATGTATTAATTAACATGAACAAACAATGAATAATACATTTATTACTGTATTTATTCATCTTCGTTAATGTTAGTTAATGAAAATACAGTTATTCATTGTTAGTTCATGGTTATTCACAGTGCATTAACTAATGTTAACAAGCACAACTTTTGATTTAAATAATGCATTAGTAAATGTTGAAATTAACATGAACTAAGACTTATAAATGCTGTAGAAGGATTGTTCTTGCTTAGTTCATGTTAACGAAAGTAGTTAACTAACATTAACTAATGGAACCTTATTCTAAAGTGTTACCGAATTTTTTTCTAAGCTCTGATCTCCTTCTCCGTGCAATGCTCCACCTCCACGCGGGTTCTCCGCTCCATCGCGGCCTGGATCATTTCTTGTTCGCGCTGCTTTATTTCCACATCCAATTAATGGTCTTTATAACACAGATCAAGTACAGTAGCGATGAAGTGCAGAGGATCCTAACAGATCTCGGTGAAACGTTTGCTGACAGTGTGTACTTTTCCTTGTTTTCACTCAGTGGTCCATCTCAACCTCTTTGCTTAGGAGACTGTTTAGTGCTGCAATTAAAGGAATAACGAGAGAGAATGTTCTCTATTAAGACCCACTGGTGTGAAGTGAATATCGTGGGGGCTCGTGGTCTGCGTTATGCAAGTGCACGTACAGGTCGCGGTTTCTGCTTGAATCATCACAACATTTCGGCCGTATTGTTTTGGTGATAAAAGTCTTTCGGCCGAAAACCCAAAATGCACTTTTGGGCCATTTTCGACCAAAAAATTTCGGTGGCCGAATATTTGGTGCATCCGTAATCAACATCCCTACTATGGAACCAAGATGATATTTTAAAGAATCTCATTTCTGCCTCTAGAATAAGAGTCAATGTTGTCCAACGTTATTTGGACAAACATTATTCAAAATATCGTCTTTAGTACTCAATTTTTGGGTGGACCATCTCTAAGTTTCAAACCACAAATGCAAATGAAAGATCTGAAGAAAGATTTTACCATAGTGACTTATCACTTAATGGTGCCAATCATCATGCAAACCATGTCAATCAATTCAGTTCTAGTGGTAGAAACTCTAGCTCCATTTCTTTAAAAAAAAAATATTGCAAATAATGACTGATTGGGTGATATTTTTATATTATTGATTGGTAATTGACTTGATTGGGAAAAGTGGGACTTATTTACCAAAATGGTGGTTGAATAGAAGTTGAAAAAGAAAAGTGCTTGGCATTCAGGAAAACTTAAAGGGTACAAGTTACATTTGGATAAAAAAAAAAATTATGGAATGGTGCCAAATTACACCAGAGACAAATTAAGATATTCAGTAGCCTGCTAGTTGTCTTCAAGTTTCCAAGGGGAGATAGGATAACTTCAAAGTACATAAATTAACCCTCTTAGAAACTATTATGGTGTCACTTTATTTAGACATTTAACTGACTAAAAGTAACTTTGCAACCACGTGACATGTTAACTACAGCTATCAGTGATAATAGTCTGCTTAATATGAGCAAACACTTTATTTTGATTGTGTACCAACAGACGTTCTACTGACTATGCGGAACTTTGCAAGTATGCCAATTTTTTCCAACCCTGAACTAAGAGTCTACTAATACGCTAATGAGACTGGGTTTGTTAGTGTGTGGTAAGTAGTTAGTTAATAAGTTATTACCAGTGCTGGGAAGTAACTTACTACATGTAATATGTACTCGTAAGTGGATTATTGTAATTAATACTCATAAATGGATTAGATTACATTTTAAAATGCTCATAATCAGATTACTGTTACTTTCATATGGATCACATGATTATACATTATTCATAAAATTGTGGTAAATCATTGGTGCTCCCTAAATCCGTTTCTCTTTGAAATATTTCTCTTACTGTGTGTCATACCATTTGGCTTTGACTATATTAGTCAATTATAATATATACTGGCCATGTAAATGTCAAGTAAATAAATTTGTGGTCCATGCTTCTGAATTTGGGGGATAATCACCAAATATTTATAGCTTTCAATTGGTTCATTTGGATTGTTTTCGTTTCAAAATATTTTTTATTTTAAGTTTTTATGACTGATTTATTAGCTTTTTATCAATTCACGAACACACTATAGCCTCTTACATTAACCCCGGTTAGGAAAACCCTGGTGTAATGCAATTTTTAATGCACTTTATGATGTTGACATCAAATAATGGAATATTTTCTTTCTCTTTGCTTTTTTTTATTTTTATTTCAATATGGTATGTTTAATGGCAAGTTTAAAACAAGAAAAATAGTCAGAATACATTTAAGAGTTCCCTAGATTACATTACTAAATCCAGTTAAGATTAAGTAATCTGTAATCAGTAACAGACTACAATCTGTAAGTAATCTACCCAGCACTGGTTATAATTAACAATGTCAAAAGAGGAACAAAAAGTGCAACCACTGATTTACTAAAGAACAAAGTCCCTGAAACTTCTGGAATTGCAAAATGAATCCTGGTTAATTAAATTCATCAATACTCCCAAATATCTTTGCCCATATGAGGTCATTCGACCTCCAAGCTTTTGGTTTTCCTGACCTCAGGTACTCAAGAGTGTTTAGCCAGGATCCAGACTACGTTATATAAAAAGACACCTGCCTGAGTCTGCAGGTGTAGACAGCATGCAGTCGAAGGCAGAAACAATTCACAGAATTGGGAAGGACTACATGAAGGGAAGGAAGCAAATATAAAAGATTCACTGGAGAGAGATGAACTGTGGTGAAAACTGTGTAGGTGTGAAAAGCAGAGGAGGACAAGCCAGATTTTATGGTTGCAATGTCTGTCACACAAACCCAGGGCAGTTAAAAATTAGTCCACGCTTCACTGCAGAACACACTGGCTTCCCTTCCTGCTCTCAACCCATGTCTCTGTATGCCTCTGACGTCTGCGTCTTACTAGTAGTTTCTCAGTCATAAGCCTCACTGACAGACTAGTAGAAGAATCAGATGGAGACGCAGCTGCTCATCTCAGCGGGTGAGCGCTAACAGCTCCAGCGGCTCTATTCCCTGCTGCGTTAGTTAATAGCCCTGCTGACTCACAACACAACTTCTGACTAGCTTGAAAGTAGTCTGGGTGGGCTCTTGAGGACTCGGGAGAAACCAATGAGTTGTTTCTCACGCTGACGAATTCATAATCTACTGTCCCACTTGGATCTGGTATTAAAGATTCCCTCAGAAAACAGTGGTTGTTATACCAAGAGGTTTTCTGGGGTTTGGCTACACTTGCTTTTAGGTATGCATGCTTTCTAAGAGTTCTAAGAGACTTTCTAAAGTTTATAAATTGCATTATTTTTTATTCTTGCCAGTGTTTAAACCATTAAACGCTCATGCACTTCCCTGGAGATCGTCCGCACATGCACACTTGCACATAATAATGCCTGGTTCACACAAACTCTGTTTGCAGTGCAGATTTTTTCCGCGCTCATGTTATTGGATTAAAACGTTCACACTGCACACATCGTTGCGCTCTGGCAGTGCGTTTAGGATCGGTGCATCTGCAGCAGTGCAGAGATAGTTTCCGCACTGAGCATAGACTGTAGGCACCGAGTCTATTTTTTGCTGCGTTTGCACATGCTGAATTAAAGTAACAGTGCATTGTTTGCAGTAAATATGAACATGCATTGACACAAAAATTTTGTAATTACACCATAAATGCATATAATTAAAGTCTGTGTTTCAAAGCTAACACATAGGCTATGGCTTTTTGGCTAGGTTTAAAGGAAAAGAGCACTTTTAGAAAAACAAAGCAATCATTTTAAAGTTTTCAAAGTTCTTACTGAAAGTTCTTTATGAATGCAGGATTGCTTGTAATAAATGCAAAATTTAAATTTAAATGCAAAAGAGAAAAGGCAGTAGAGCTGACTGTTTCTGTCAATGGTCAGTTTTAATTTAGAACATTTGTGATAATGTAAGAAAAGTAGTTGAAATGTTTTGCTTTAGCAACTTAATATATAAATTAAAAAGCAAAAGTAAAAAGCACTGAATAATTTATGAAATATTGTATTACAGTACTGTGAAAAAAAGAATTTTCAAGTAACAATGTTTGGATTCGAAATCAGAATAATGGATAAATTTTGCATTTAAGGTAAACAGCCATGGATCAGGAGCAGACTCCTGTGTGAAAGCACAGTGCATGTGCTTGAAAGATGCATGTGTGCTCTAATGTAAACAAACACGCATGAGAAGAACATGGGCAAAAAAACACATGAGACGTGCTGAATGAAAGCACATTCACTCTCTAACAGCAGATGGCACTAAACTGCAGAAAATGCAGTCCTTACCCTGGAAACCCCCATAAATAAAGCAGCTGCACTACTTTCTAAAACATTTAAATAAATGTAAATAGCCATTCAGATTTTGTGGATTCCCTATGGTGTTCATCACAGCACCATTACTTAAATGTTTAGACTAAATAGGCTATTTATTTTCAAACTTTGTTTCATTTTAATCTGGCCTACAACATGCCCTAGATATTGTTTGAAAGTGTTTTGATTCTTTATTGTTCATTCAGACTTTACATTAAGGCTTCATTAGTTCGTTCGTTAGTTAACAAACTAGAAGGCTGGATTGGGTTTGGGCTCCCACGGGACCCAACGCAAATCTCACGGGAGGAACGGTGGTGTGTAGAAGAAATGGAGTCAACACAAGAATTCGAGAAGAAAATTAAAGCTGCTGTTTACTTGACAAAAGCAAAGCAAGACAAGTCAGACATCTGGAAATAATTCTCATTTGTCACTGAAAAAAAAATGAGAAAGAGCGATTTCCTGTCCTCTCAAAATTCACACGTTTTATTTTAAGCATTCCCGCATCTAGTGCACCATCAGAGAGGGCTTTCAATGTTTCAGTCAGCAATATACTTTTCCTTCATAGTAATATGGAGTAATCAAAGCTATAAGGCCCAGTGTTCAAATTAATTTGTTAAGTAGTCTAGGACTAGACTCTACATGTATATAATGTATTTTTTGTTTTATTTTTTGCAATAGCCCGTTAAGCTATTTTGTTTTATTTCGTTTTGTATTTATTTTGTTAAAATTATATCTAGTGTATTTTCTAAGTACTCTGTTTATTTAATAGTAAAGTTATTTCCTAGTTAATCGTTTGGTGCATGTATGCAGTAGGTCTATCCTGCATTTAAAAACTGAGGTGGTTTTGTTTTAACGGTTAATGTTTTATAACACTAATAAAAAAAAATAATAATACCCCAACGTTTTTGTCATGTGTGGTGCTTTGGTTTAGCATTGGTTACTTCATATTATTTAAATTCAATCATGTATAAAATCTGTTATTCTGGATGTTAACATGAACAAATTCTGAGTACCTTTTAGTCTGACTACCCGGTGTACATTTTTTCACAAGTTTTGAGATAATGTCAGCAGGAGTGGAGACAAAAATTGTGGGTGCGGGCGGGAGTGGAACACATAGGTTGTGGGAGTGGTCGGGCCTGGTCATACATTCAGTGGGAGCAGGCGGGTGTGGGTTTAAGAAAAAAAAAGCTCGAACGTAAACTGCCAATGAAAAAATTCATTAACCTTAGGTATTCCGATATTTAATAACACGTTGTTAAAATCTAAAGTTGCAACTGTGTTAATGAGCTAATATGAACTAAGATTTAGTATTCAAGTATTTTTTTAACAAAGATTATTAAGTTATGTAGCAAATGTAACTATTGCTCATACCTATTGGTCTTCATAGTTCCTTTGCATTGGTTTATTGTATATAAATGTTCAGTTATTTTTGTTCCAAGAAAAAAGTTATTTAACCGGTTATACTGTATGACCAATTTCAAATTTCAAGACCATGATAATACCATATACCGTGATAAAAGCATTAGCAATTAACTGCAACAGGAGAATTTGATATCGGCATATCCCTAATTCAGAAGATACATAGTCAAAATTTGCTGATTTTTTTGGACCCCAGAACATTCAGTTAAAGGAGATTAAATGACAAATGTGTACTTTTGAGTGAACTACCACTTTATCACACTGGTCTCATAGAGGGCCATAACTCTTGACAATTCATCTAAACGTTTCCAAAAACGACATCCTAATTCATACAACTTTAAATGTTTCGGTGGTAGTCCTGCTCTGACTTCTTTAGGAGCCAGAGAGAAACACCATTTAGTCCATCACCTCCATTTCATTTTGAATCTGTGAGCATGACAGACCTCTTTCAGATGAGTGCGAGATGTCAAAGAAGTCAGCAGGACATCCCCTACTAAAATAGAGTTTAAGTCAGCAAGTGGGATGCTGCCTTGAGCTCAAAGTAATTTAATAGAAACATTTTCTCTTTTCTATCTGGTTGGTGCAAAACAATCTCAGTACATCACACCACTGAAACTACTCTTGTCAGTAAACTGCTGTTTTTATTTGTGGGGGGGGGGGGGGGTCTAGTGACCAGCTGCTCCTGTCTTATCATTTGGGATTTACTGCTATGCTGTACACAGTTTACCAGTAGGAAGCCCATGTCTGGTGTACAAAGGGAGAAAAACCTTAATCTTAAATGTGAAAGTAGGATGTGGAGCCATGGACCATGTAAGTCTCAGCCTCAAGCTCACATGGTGAATCGAACATGTGAAAGGTACCCGATTAAAACGTCTGTCTGTTCTCCTGCAGTCATCATGCGGATCACAAACGGATGTCGCTCTGAAATGAGATTAACCAGCAGGGGTGGAAAAACGATGAACAGGAAGAGATTCGATTTCAGTAAATAAACACTTCGATCTTAGTGCTAAATATTTAATTTATTATATTATATAATTATATATTTAATTATAATTTTTTTATAGTATTCGAAGGATGCTAGCTCCACATATGCCTTTTCAGATCTTAAGATTGTTTCTTCCATATTGCCAATTTAGATGTATGGATATGACCTCCCTTTTAAATGTTGTCTTCTGCTCATTGTGTTACTCTCTGAAAAGCACTATGGTCGAAGTTGTTGTAAATTTGATGTTAAACCAAACATCATGATTCCAACTGCTCACATTTAGAGGTCTGAAATACCAAATGTTACACTTCAGACATGAATGACACCACAATTAATGTGGTTTGTAAGTGATCACACTTAGGATTTTTCTACTTGTGAGCAATGAAAGAAAGGACTTGGAGTCAAGACCAGAATATATTAGAAAACTGGAGGCAGTAAGAAACCACCCAAAACATTACAAACCACAAATTAACATCCTACTCAATATCCTAGCATTGTGGCTGATTTGTATGCTAAAAACGGTTCGCAATGACCCTTAAAAAGATGTGATTTCAACGTAAAAATGTAATTAATGCTACCCCCAATAAATTAAGCCTTTTCAGATGGGAAAAAAAAATCATTCCGGACTGCTAAATCGGTCTGAGATATCCCAGAATTCAAGAAAAGTGTGAAGATCTAGCTGTCCAATAGTGCACCACTGATCAGCCATGCAGATCATTTTCAGGGCAAAACTGTCAGCACAGAGGAAGGTTAAAGAGAGTCAAACTGAGGAACCAGTGCACACAGTACAGTAATTACTGAGGAAGTTCTGCCTTTAAAAGCAGGACAAACTTAGGCTAGTGAAAGGGGAAACAGCGTTTAAAAAGGCGAGAAGCAAAAGCGTGGGTAAGAGAATAGTTTTTCCACCAGTTTAACAGTGACATTTAGCAATAAGACTTAAAAGAACAGAAACTGCCTAAGGGCTGCATGACATGCAAAATGTGTGTGACTTAATGAATGCGGTTTTAAAATGAGCATTAGAAACAGGAACCTTGAAGGATGAAGGTAAATAAATGGTAGATATGAAACAGTTTTGGGCTGCAAGTGTTTTTTTTTTTTTTTTTCTTCAGTATTACGCATTCCGAATGGATCGAACTGTTCAATACGTGCATCATAAAATCTTTAAGGGGAAAATTTGTTTTGTATGCACATGGCTTCGGGAAAAGCTTGATCAAGAACTTGGTACCCTTAACACAAGGACAGCATTTAAAAAGATTAACGACAAATCTAGATATTTTTCCTCATCTAGCTAATCTTTTTACTGTGTCTCCATGTCCTTTTCAGGTAATAATACAGTTGTATGCAGACCACATGGGAGTATACGATGTAAACGTGACAGATTAGTGCAGTTGCATTTTTCCCCAAAACCTTTTTTTACTTTTCATCCTCCCAAGCTCTAAGGCTACAACAACAGCAAAGCTGAATAAAATGGGCACACATGCCATAAGTGCCATAACTCAAAGGCATTTGTCGCATTTCCACTGAAAGCCTCCCAAGTTGCAGCAATTTGTCTCATTGCAAACTAGAGATATTCTGCATAGAATACATAAACCACTGCCTGAGGACTGCATAAAAGGCAAAACAAAGTAATGATACAAGTTACAATGGACAATTTGTGAAAAAGGGAGACTTTTTTTAAGGGATGCACAATAGTGATGCGCGGGTCGTCTCTTAACCCGCAGGTAACCCGTCGGGATAAGAAATTGGCACTTTATTGTGGGGCGGGTCACTAAAAACAAAATTTTTTTTAAATCCATTGATGTTTAATGGAATTTAGAGGTGGAAACTTTGATTATTTTAAGAGATTCATTGATTTTCATATCGTTCACCAAAATGATACATTCACTGATTCGTTCACTGACCATTTCTTCATATTACACAAATACGCCAGCAGTTGGTGTCTTATGTGTTATGTCTTAACTCTTTAGTCAACGAACGTATTTACTTGTGACAAAAACTGATTTGGCTTTATTAGTGTGTGCATGATCACATTAAATAGTCTAAACAAATTGCTCAGATTAACAAAGCACGAGGTTTTATAGGGGATTCAACGTGCAGTTATGTTCTACATTTCAAATATGAAAATAAGCGTGCACCAATAACTGCTCTTTGTATCTGCTGATTGCTGATCGAGATTTACATGCTTGGCTCACTGACCCTGTATACTCTCATTCATTTAATTCACGAACGAGATGTATCAGTTCATTCAACTCTTTCACCTACGAGAAGATCGTATACGTTCACTACATTCAATGCGCACTGCTGTGGGAGGAACTTCATTGAACGAGAAATTGGTCTTTTACTGTCTATGGTCAGTGGATTATGTAAACGAGAACGATTCGGTCACCTAAAAGATTTGTTAACGAACGAACCATCATAGTGCAATTACCTATAGCCTATATTGATAAGGTTACGATACGAAGGTCTAAGTAGCAACGTAACCGTGATGTCCCCGATGAGCGGAGCGGGTCAAGAAATTTTACTTTGTTTGCGGGGCCGGCTGGGGTGGGCCAAATAATTTCATGACAGCGAGACCCGCGGGTTGAAAAAAAAAAACCGACCCGCGCATCACTACTGTACAATATTATCGGAATAATATCAGAATTGGCCGATAGTGGATTAAATGGAAATATTGTCATTGGCCTGATATGAAAACTAATGCTGTTATGTCTTGCTGATGATAGTAATGCTTTAACTCATATGTAGTGCAGTGATTAAATATGTAGTTTAGTTACATTCAAAGCTTCAATGTACTGTCATTATAGAATAACTATTATTGTTTAATTCTAACAAATAAGATCCTGTTAAAAACTAACCAAAAAAAAAAAAAATAATAATTATATATATATCAGCAATCGGTCAAAATGAGTCGAAAATTATCGTCATGTCAGAAAAACCAATATTCTGCATCCTGCTGAACTACTACATGCGTACACTGTAAAAAATATATTTTTCAAAAGCTGCAAATAAAATAATTTTGAAGATTGTTAGAGCATGTTTTAAAAGAAAATACCATTTCAGTTTCTTCAAAAACTCACATTTAATGTGTTGCCATTTCTTTGTAATGATTTGTGAAATACACAAGCAATTTCTAAAGAAAATATTCACACTAAACCCTACACTTTGTTTTTCCAGTGAACAAAGGTTCATCAATCTTAAAGGTATAGTATCAAATAAAGTCTGATTAATTCAAAAGATGACAAAAAAAGGTGGAAATTAATCAGGTTATGGTAAATTATGGTTTTGCTACAAGAAGGTAAGAAAATACTACACAAGTAAAAAAAATTTGGCAACTTTAACCTACCCTTCTTACCTTTTTATCTCAAACTTAGCATAAGAATTAACTGTAGTCCTGGATTTGAAGGTAACAGACAGAGTATCAGAATTTGCTATCCATTAGGCCAAGGCAGCTTTGTCTGCTTCATTAGGAGCAGTGTAAATAATTCACACTGAGAAGAGGAGATACTCTGTACTACGGTGAGACCTGTACTGTCAGGTTGAACTTTTAATCAACACTTTAACTTTTTAAATTGTTATGGGGTCATTATTATTATTTTTTTTTTCCTTTTCCGATGACTTTAGGAAAGTTTAATTTGACAGACTTTTTCTTTCAGAAAGCCTCTGAAGTTAATTACTTGCATAAACCCCCAAAACCCTGCAAACACCTGGACAGATGCAAGCAGGTGCCAGAATACTGACAATATTAATGCCTGGAGAGGGTTGTGAGACTGAAACACTGCTGACTGAATGAATATAGGACATTTCACAAGATATGGCAGCATGTGGGACGTGTATAATGTCTAGACCATAAAAAACTGCAACAGATTATTGGTGAGAAACACATAGTTATAGAGAATGCTCACTATGCTAAAGCTGGATAAAATGCTCCCAACAGACCTTGGCCTTCAAATGTTATGTTGAAAAGGATAAAAAAAAGATTTTCCTCCAGACTGTCCAAGTAATTCTGCCTATGGCCTTATGCAATGCATTACGTTCCATAAACAGAAAAGGACTTACTGCACAAATGGACCAAATATAGGCCAGAAGCCCCAAGAGAAAGCATAGAGGAGGTAAATAATGCATTAAAAACTCAAATCCTTTGTGCTTTATCTTACTTGAGCAAACACCTCGGATAAAACCGGCAAATGTTTGGATGGAGCAAATGGCCTCAAAAAGGTGTCAGGTGCTGATATGGTAATACTTAAAACAGATTAGCATTAAAATGTACTCTGAGCCATGTTCTCAATTTAATGAGTTTTAATTTATTCAAATGAGTTTGAAGGATTCCGCCTTTGCATTGAATACAAATAGAACAGTTCAACTTCAGAGAATTCTTAACTTCAGATTATTAAACATTAAACTCATATCCATAATGGAGAATATCAGCTGTTAGCAGATAATTGCCACTGTAAGCATAACTACTGCCTAAGCTGCAGATCCCAAACCTGAAATATTAAACTTTTCATGTAACTCACACTGCAACGTTTTTGCTATAGACATTAAAAGCTTGTTTTTGGTGCGCTAAGCCAATTTCTTAAAGCGACTGGAATAATGACATTTCAAATTGCATTTCTCCAAAACATGATGTTTGACATTACATCCAATAACATTGGAGAACTTAAAACAATTTTCAAAAAAAACATGTTTATACATTCATATTTTACAGAAACATGCAAGTTCCTCGGACTGATGTTTTTGCCATTCATTTAATATTAAAACTAATTTCACAATCCAATGAATTTTAGATTATTTTGTCAACTCTGAAATACAGTTCAGTATGAGTATGATCTTGCATCACCAAATAAACACGACATTAGAACGTTTGCACATCCTGTGGAACCAACAGAGAATGCAGTCACTTGCAACTGTTGTGCTAGCAAACGTACAAGAGGCTCAGAGTTAATTTACCCTGCCATGAGTACTTCAACACTCAGTACATCACCAGATCAATTTCAGGCTAGAGCTGGCGGCACAATGGAAGGTTAAAGTGAGTCAAACTGAAGGGCAACTGCACACAGTACAGTAATTACACATGAAGTTCTGCAAGTGCCACCATTAAAGAGAGTAAACACAGGAGGAAATGGCATTTAAGGATAAAACAATAAGCATACATGCAAATATTTCAAGCTATGCAAGCCCACAATTCATAAAGCACAAGTACATTTGTGTAACCCCTCTCTCCCGGGTCCTCACCACCACACCTCGCACTTGCTCTGAGTGGGCCTCGAACCCAGGTCTGTCGGTAGTGCGGTTTACCAACACAGCACCTAGTCACCTCCATTACATATGCATCTACAATGTTGCATTTGCGTTGACTATATTCCTGGACAAAGCGTCATCAAGACAAAAGCAGATTCTCAATTACAGTTAAACACATTCATATAGGGACTCACGTTCAAGCTTTTGCTTAGGGTTTGGATGAGATCTCTGATGGTGCTTTTCCACTGCATGGTACAGTTCCCTTTTGGGGAGTTTTCCACTGGAAACAGTACCTTGTATAGAGTACTTTTTTTTTAGTACCACCTTGGTTGAGCTTCCAAGTGAATCGTACAGTTACCAAAACGTGATGTGTAAACTCTACTGATCACCGATTGGCCGAAGAGAAAAAAAAGTCACTACCAGTGTCACTGAACTTGCAACAAACACAACAGATCTGCTAATCGCAGCACAGCTAGCAAAGGATTGAACGAAACTGTTTTTGAACGCACCCAAAGTCGCACTTTTTTTCATAGTTTAGCTGGTCCTGCGACTTATAGTCAGGTGCGACTTATCAAAATTAATTTGACATAAACCAAGAGAAATGAACTAAGAGAAATGAACCGAGAAAACACTACCGTCTACAGCAGTGAGAAGGCGCTCTATGCTGCTTAGCATAGAGCACGGCTGTAGACGGTAATGTTTTCTCTTGATTCATTTCTCTTGGTTCATGTCAAATTAATTTTGATAAGTCGCTCCTGACTATAAGTCGCAGGACTAGCCAAACTATGAAAAAAAGTGTGACTTATAGTCCGGAAAATACAGTACATTTCATTTTTCCTCAAACAAACATATTAACGAATAGCTCGACACAGCAGACTTTAGACCGCACTTTCTTCTGTGCAGATTAGTGCTTGCATAGACTAGTCGAGTGATCGACTACTTCAACCACTAGTCAGCGCTGTCGGAAACAATCACCTACTCGTGCATGCATTGAGCATAATGCATGCACAGAGATTGCAAGTACACTTGAATTTTATGATCACAATACTTTGTGTAGCTGTTACTTTCTATGACTTAATCCATGTTGCATGTAAAATTAAAATATGTAATGTTATAATTAGGGGTGTGCCCAAAGCAGAATACTTTATTTGGAATGACACTGATAATGTCTTCAAAAACTGACAAGGAATAATTCTGCCTGAATATTCGGCTGAAGCTGGCACAGTCTAGTGTTTGCTAGATAACAGTTGAGGGGATCAGCGCAATATTATACACAGATTTTCATAAATGTAACTTGCCATTCCAGGTTGATTCTCACCAAACCCCACAGAATACATTAATATAGCATATAGCATACGCCACGAGATTAACAGGATTATTTTATGACAGATTTGCATCTGCCTTAAAAGTTGAAAGTCACCATCTCTGCCATTCTCTGCCAAGTGAGAGCAGGACATTTCATGTGTGCGTTTCGAAAAAGGTAGGTAATAAGCCTTTAGAATAACAAGGTTGAGAAGATACCCCCATAGCTCACACAATTCCAATAAATTGTAAGGGGTTAAAAGACATCATTACTGATGATGCTGTTCGTCAAGGCCACAAACTCATTTAACCTGTCCAAAACCAAATGGCTTCTGAGAAAAAGGAAATCTGTACCGTATGAACTGTCATCAGCTTGCTGCGCAAGTGTCAAAATGTCCTCCACAATTTCACCAATTACTTCCATTTTTCAAAACAGTCCGCAAAATCGTCTATTAATAATTGTTTATTACGGTCTAGTGATGTCACTTCCCAATGCAAACACTCCCAATAAAATGGCCCCACCCGACACTTGATTGACAGGTTTCCGTGTAGACGTCGGAAATTCAAATGTAAAAATTGCGACTCCATTTGAGTTTTGGCAGTTTACATGCGCAGTGCAGAGAGAGTGAAAAGGCAAATGTGGGCATTAATATTGCTGTTTAAATATGACAGGCTCATAGCTCGTAAGATATGGGAAACAATTGCAAACGGACTTTGCATTTCCATTTTAAATTTGGCAGACACTGTGCTTTCGCTTAAACAAAAATGCAAACGGTAATGCGCGATTTGCATCTGCGTTTGGATTATGTCACATTTTATGCTTCCACAAATTGAAAACGCAATTGCAAATACAAAGCAATTTGCAATTCCTTTTGAATAATGTCCGGAATATCATTCCATAGACGATGCCTTCGTCCATCACCGATGGCTGATAGACATCATGTTGTTGTTGTCTAATTTCTGGCAAGCTGTATTGAGCTATTCATGAATCTGGTTGTTTGATGAGGAAAAGATGAAATGTAGTTGCAATTAACGCATCGAGAATCTGTAGGCTATACCTGCAGCAGTGGAGGACTGTGCCTCGATGAAGAAGCATTAATTGCATTAATTCCCGCCCACATGTATAAATCATTGTTCTACCCTTGAACGAAAAACGAAAAATTAAGCTGAATTCTTGGTTTTTCCATTTCTTGAAAAAAAAAAAAAAAAGGAACTTACATATCTTACATATAAAACACTACTTCTAAAACAGGAACCTATTAACTAAGAATCAAACTCTATAAATAACTGATTATTGCTATGAAGCAGTATTTGAGCTTCCTTATGGCCATAAAGAAAATGCTTTATTTCCTAATGGCTTTCTGGAAAGTTTGATTGACAAACTAGCACCAGTAACCCCAGGATAGCCATTAAAAACTGAAAGAACAGCTACAGTTCATCAGAAGTAGCTTCTGGTGTCATAAAGGTATTTTTTAAGGAATATTAGTGAATTTTCCCAGACAACAACTCTGCACGTCAGTGCCGTCACACTAACAGCAATTATCATACAAGAGACAGAACTCAGTTAGGATGTTGCTAAAAATGCAATACAATATGTTACGACCAGCTCGTATCAAGCCGCAACACAAAAGAGGGATCAAGCTGAAACGTTTTAATCAAAAACAGGTTTTTATTGAATTAAACATATCACAACCAAAGTCTAGGGGTAAGGGAAAACAAAATCTTGACGCCGCATATGTAAGAAAACACAAGGAGCCACTCAAGGCCACAAACTCATTTAACCTGTCCAAAACCAAATGGCTTCTGAGAAAAAGGAAATCTGTACCGTATGAACTGTCATCAGCTTGCTGCGCAAGTGTCAAAATGTCCTCCACAATTTCACCAATTACTTCCATTTTTCAAAACAGTCCGCAAAATCGTCTATTAATAATTGTTTATTACGGTCTAGTGATGTCACTTCCCAATGCAAACACTCCCAATAAAATGGCCCCACCCGACACTTGATTGACAGGTTTCCGTGTAGACGTCGGAAATTCAAATGTAAAAATTGCGACTCCATTTGAGTTTTGGCAGTTTACATGCGCAGTGCAGAGAGAGTGAAAAGGCAAATGTGGGCATTAATATTGCTGTTTAAATATGACAGGCTCATAGCTCGTAAGATATGGGAAACAATTGCAAACGGACTTTGCATTTCCATTTTAAATTTGGCAGACACTGTGCTTTCGCTTAAACAAAAATGCAAACGGTAATGCGCGATTTGCATCTGCGTTTGGATTATGTCACATTTTATGCTTCCACAAATTGAAAACGCAATTGCAAATACAAAGCAATTTGCAATTCCTTTTGAATAATGTCCGGAATATCATTCCATAGACGATGCCTTCGTCCATCACCGATGGCTGATAGACATCATGTTGTTGTTGTCTAATCTCTGGCAAGTTGTATTGAGCTATTCATGAATCTGGTTGTTTGATGAGGAAAAGATGAAATGTAGTTGCAATTAACGCATCGAGAATCTGTAGGCTATACCTGCAGCAGTGGAGGACTGTGCCTCGATGAAGAAGCATTAATTGCATTAATTCCCGCCCACATGTATAAATCATTGTTCTACCCTTGAACGAAAAACGAAAAATTAAGCTGAATTCTTGGTTTTTCCATTTCTTGAAAAAAAAAAAAAAAAGGAACTTACATATCTTACATATAAAACACTACTTCTAAAACAGGAACCTATTAACTAAGAATCAAACTCTATAAATAACTGATTATTGCTATGAAGCAGTATTTGAGCTTCCTTATGGCCATAAAGAAAATGCTTTATTTCCTAATGGCTTTCTGGAAAGTTTGATTGACAAACTAGCACCAGTAACCCCAGGATAGCCATTAAAAACTGAAAGAACAGCTACAGTTCATCAGAAGTAGCTTCTGGTGTCATAAAGGTATTTTTTAAGGAATATTAGTGAATTTTCCCAGACAACAACTCTGCACGTCAGTGCCGTCACACTAACAGCAATTATCATACAAGAGACAGAACTCAGTTAGGATGTTGCTAAAAATGCAATACAATATGTTACGACCAGCTCGTATCAAGCCGCAACACAAAAGAGGGATCAAGCTGAAACGTTTTAATCAAAAACAGGTTTTTATTGAATTAAACATATCACAACCAAAGTCTAGGGGTAAGGGAAAACAAAATCTTGACGCCGCATATGTAAGAAAACACAAGGAGCCACTCAAGGCCACAAACTCATTTAACCTGTCCAAAACCAAATGGCTTCTGAGAAAAAGGAAATCTGTACCGTATGAACTGTCATCAGCTTGCTGCGCAAGTGTCAAAATGTCCTCCACAATTTCACCAATTACTTCCATTTTTCAAAACAGTCCGCAAAATCGTCTATTAATAATTGTTTATTACGGTCTAGTGATGTCACTTCCCAATGCAAACACTCCCAATAAAATGGCCCCACCCGACACTTGATTGACAGGTTTCCGTGTAGACGTCGGAAATTCAAATGTAAAAATTGCGACTCCATTTGAGTTTTGGCAGTTTACATGCGCAGTGCAGAGAGAGTGAAAAGGCAAATGTGGGCATTAATATTGCTGTTTAAATATGACAGGCTCATAGCTCGTAAGATATGGGAAACAATTGCAAACGGACTTTGCATTTCCATTTTAAATTTGGCAGACACTGTGCTTTCGCTTAAACAAAAATGCAAACGGTAATGCGCGATTTGCATCTGCGTTTGGATTATGTCACATTTTATGCTTCCACAAATTGAAAACGCAATTGCAAATACAAAGCAATTTGCAATTCCTTTTGAATAATGTCCGGAATATCATTCCATAGACGATGCCTTCGTCCATCACCGATGGCTGATAGACATCATGTTGTTGTTGTCTAATCTCTGGCAAGTTGTATTGAGCTATTCATGAATCTGGTTGTTTGATGAGGAAAAGATGAAATGTAGTTGCAATTAACGCATCGAGAATCTGTAGGCTATACCTGCAGCAGTGGAGGACTGTGCCTCGATGAAGAAGCATTAATTGCATTAATTCCCGCCCACGTGTATAAATCATTGTTCTACCCTTGAACGAAAAACGAAAAATTAAGCTGAATTCTTGGTTTTTCCATTTCTTGAAAAAAAAAAAAAAAAAAAAGGAACTCTAATTTTTCTACTTTCAATATTAACAAAAAAAAAAAGGGCCATCAAGCACATGGACCAAACTGCAAAGGGAGCAACTTACATATAAAACACTACTTCTAAAACAGGAACCTATTAACTAAGAATCAAACTCTATAAATAACTGATTATTGCTATGAAGCAGTATTTGAGCTTCCTTATGGCCATAAAGAAAATGCTTTATTTCCTAATGGCTTTCTGGAAAGTTTGATTGACAAACTAGCACCAGTAACCCCAGGATAGCCATTAAAAACTGAAAGAACAGCTACAGTTCATCAGAAGTAGCTTCTGGTGTCATAAAGGTATTTTTTAAGGAATATTAGTGAATTTTCCCAGACAACAACTCTGCACGTCAATGCCGTCACACAAACAGCAATTATCATACAAGAGACAGAACTCAGTTAGGATGTTGCTAATAATGCAATACAATATGTTACAACCAGCTCGTATCAAGCCGCAACACAAAAGAGGGATCAAGCTGAAACGTTTTAATCAAAAACAGGTTTTTATTGAATTAAACACATCACAACCAAAGTCTAGGGGTAAGGGAAAACAAAATCTTGACGCCGCATTTGTAAGAAAACACAAGGAGCCACTCATGAGGAGAGTTTCCCCAGAGAGTGCCTGTCCCAAATAAGGCACAGAACTCATATACACTAGCTAATTATCAATTAGTATGAGGAAAATCAATAAGGAGCTCTCAAGATGTGGACCAATAGAATCAGGAGACTCAGGGTCGTCACAAATAAAAAAATATACAAACAGCACACAATAATATTGAAGCTAAACAGGTCACTTCCAACTAAGCATTGCATAAATAACATTTGACATTATTTCTTGGTGCACACCATCTTAGAAATCTTTTTTTTTTTTTTTTTTTCACTGAGCATTATGAATTGGCTTTTATGTGAAAATAAATACAATGCTTCATTAAAATTGCGCCAAAACAAGCAAGCATATGTGCCTTAAAATCCTGCCTGCAGAGCAGCCAAACAAACCATTTATATTTTGCATTCAACCAGCCTCCACTGCTCATTAAACAACATAACCACTGCCAGATGTGCGAACAAATTATGTTCCTACTTCAAAAATAATTACAGACATTTACACTCTTCAGTGTAAACATCTCCCTTTATGTATTATTAAAGACAAGGCACTTTATGGACTTGTCTTCAATCTGCCAGAAACACAACTTTCTAATGAGTTTGTTAAAGGATCTTATCCGGTTATAAATCATTGGTCTCTATTGGCATTTTGTCTTGGATTGGCTGTAGAAGACAACAGAAGCTATTCAGTTTGGTCATGAGAAAATCCAATGGTTAAAATACCATCCATGGACTTCAAAACATGAGGTCAGTTGTTGTTCAAACTGATTAACTTATCAGTTTAGCCGAAGATACAACCAAAGGTTTTCTTGGTTCAATGTAGTGTAGTAATACTCATGTAGATCATGTGCAGTCCTCATCATATTCTCATGACTAAACAGCTGCATGAATCAGCATGAACGACCCACAGATACCCGGAATGACCATTCAGTATACAGGCTGTGATCACACAAACAAGCCCATATGGAATCTGGGGCCACAGAATTCTGTCGAAATGTCAGCAGAAACTCTGATATGGCTTTTTCAGCAGAAAGAACTTCTGAGAAGTTCTAAACATTAAATACTTTAGATAATTTGATTATGCTTCACGTTACGCTCCATAAAAATAAAAAAAGTAAAGTATATTTAAATTCTTTTTACAAATTTAATCAGATTTTCTCCCAAAACCTACAGCCTATAGTTAATAGCCAAAGGCTATTAACCCTTTTACACCAAAATGGAGCCAGATTGTCATCATCCAACAAACATATCTCATCATTATATATATATATATATATATATATATATATTAGTACAGAACATGAAATAATGAAAACTCTTTGAATGAGAAGGTGTGTCCAAACTTTTGGTCTGTACTGTATATATATATGTGTGTGTGTGTGTGTGTGTATGCATATATACAGGCTGATAGACCAAATTGATTAACCAAATTGGTTATCTTCCCACTTTCCCAAAATTCTACTTCACTTATATATTAGCTTCAACAAGTCACTAAATAATTTGTATTATTTAAAAAAATTCTAGGTGAATATTAAGTAAATGTTTTGTAAAATGCATTCACTATAATAAGGTCTTTACAACCAATTTGTTAACATTTAATTCACGTTGGCATTTTATCATCCGCCCTGCTTTAGATACTGATATCAGCACCTGCCAAAGAAAAACACAGTCAAACTCTAATTTTCAAATTGCTGTTAAAAATAAAAGTATTAAGACTGACAATCAGTGATGTGACGTGATTATGCAACAACTTATTTGGTTATGTCACAACTCAGTTCACTTTTTTCCAAAAAAAAGAGGGCTGGTACAGAGGATTCAAGTATTTAAACCAGCAGGTTACTAAATGTATAAGAGAACCAACAACAGATCGACCAATACCAATAATAATTTAATGTCCCAGCATCCAAAAGCTGATATTCAAGAATATAGTTATTTGTTTATTATTTTTGACATAATGCCATTTAATATATATATATTTTAGAAGTAGCCTAATAACAATGCATAATCTGTTTAAATGCAATGATAATTGACTACCAGTTTATCTCTTGATAAGAAAACCTAATGTGAGACCCTGGATATCAATGGTATATTTTTAGCAATAGCCAACAAAACACTGTATGGGTCTTTTTTTTATGCCACAAATATTTAGTTTATTAAGAAAAGATCATGTTCCATTAAGATATTTTGTATATTTCCTACCTTAAATAGATCAAAACTTAATTTTTTGATTGGTAATATGCATTGTGAACATCTTCATTTGGACAACTTGATTTTTTCAATATTTAGATTTTTTGCACCCTCGGATTCCAGATTTTCCAGTAGTTGTATCTTGATCAAATATTGTCCTAAGAACCCATACATCAACAAACAGATTATTTATTCAGCTTTCAGATGATGTATGAATCTCCACTTCAATAAAACTGGTCTGGACTGGTTTTATGGTCCAAGGACACATATAATGAAATAAGGAAAACAGTAGTGCTGAAATGCATATGCACAGAACAATCACAGTACAATTGGGACAGGCGCTCAACCACAGAAGCACCTGCTCGGAAACACTCACTTGTTCCTCAGCACCTGCCAGGCCGCTTCGATATCAGCGTATAGGTTCTTCTCGGACGGTTTCCCGGTACTGACCCCGTAACCCGAGTAATCATAGGAGAACACGTTGCAGTTGATCCTGGAGCCCAGGCCGATGTAGAAGCTGCACATCTGGCCCAGATCCACGGCGTTCCCGTGGGAGAACAGCAGCGTGTAGCGGCTAGCGGGCGCGCAGCGGACGAACATGCAGCCGATCCGGTTTCCGCGGCTGGTTCGGGTCACCAGCACCTCGACGGCGTCCAGTTCGCGTTGGGAGTACTGCCAGTCGGCGCGCTCGGTGAGATGCAGGCTCGTCGCGCCGTTCGCGTCCGTGTGGACGGAGTAGGTGGGCTCAGGCGGTAGGAATGCCAGCTTAGCCGCGATGCGACTCGGACACGGCGGGCAGCAGAAGAGCCAGCACAACTCGCCGAGAGAGAAGCTGTTCATCCTCGGGCATGGAGAGCGGCTGATACCGGGTGAGAGTCGGGGTAGTTGCGAATAGCGAGAAAATAAGCAAGCGGTGTGGAGGATGCTAACGCTGTGCTAAGTGGTTTCAGTTTGGTGGTCGTTTGACGGAACGGTCGCTAGCACTTGGTTTTTGACATTTTCAAAAATATGTACATTCCAATCCGCCACTCATCCGTCTCGATCATGGGTTGAAAATGTCTAAAAATCGATCATTTACAAAACACAGCCAGCGTCAAGCTAGCCGTTTGCACATAATGTAAGCTGCCATTGCTCCTGGAAATATGGGATTTATCCGGTCGTGGCGGATATCCGGCTCCTGCTGCTGGCGACGTCACGAGCCTTTTCCTTGGATGGGCTGCAGGAGATTCAGGATACAAGTCAAATCAAATCGCCATTGTGTATATAGCGCTTTTTACAATGCAGATTGTTTCAAAGCAGCTTAACAGTATTGAAAAAGATAAATAGTGTGTCGAAACATTGTAAAGGAATGTCAATGTAACTGGGATAGGGAAGAAACAGGCAGACATTATTATATAATCCAGGAAAAAGTAGTAAGAATGGGACACACTGGAAGCATTACATCATCCATCCTACTGGCTTCAGTGGAGCACATACTAGGTCACTGGCAAAAGTAGGCTACATCACAGAAAGAGAAACATTAATAAAAAAATCATGAAACAAAGTTCTACAGAAGTTAGCATTAAAGATATACTTAATGGTCATAATAATAAAAGTTTAATTAACTACCTTGACTCGGCGGTAATGCACCTCATTGTTGGTTGCCAACTGGTTCTTCAACGAAGAAGAAGAAGAGATGCAATCACAACCTCTTTTTTGTCCCCTTTTTTATTTTGCCATACCCCTTTATTAAATTAGACGATAGTTGACATTTTGTGTCAACATGCCCCAACGAAACAAGTCATTAAACAGCACAAGGTATCATACAAAAATATCTAGCATCTTAAGACAAAAATTTATAAATCTATTGTTTTATTTAACTTTTTTTTTTTTTTTACTCTTTCTGTTAAAATCTTACGAGTTATTAGTTTATTAATAATAAATAAGGTAGATAGTAGAAGGTATAACCCTATTGGGTAGAGATAAGGGAGGTAGAATATGGTCATGCATAATAAGTCATTAATATGTGCTTTATAAGTACATCTAAGATGCATGTTAATAAGCACCTAGTTAATGGTAAATAGTACTCCCTAATGAAGTGTTAGCACTGACTATATGTCATTGTGGTTATCAAAATGAATTCCTTGTGCTAGAAATAGGACACCAAACCCCAGAGGTTTCAGAATTCATATTTGTTGTGTCGTAGAGTGTTTCACATTTCCTGTGTTGTTTCTAAACTTGCAGGTTTTTTTTTTTCATTAATCAGATTTCAGAGGGAAAAATCAATCAGAAATGTATAACTACGACACTTTGAAGTAATTTTAGGCTCATAAACATCAGAATATTACTCTTGGGAATGTCCTGAATGAAATGGGGAAAAGAAAGAGAGGGAGCCTGGCTTAACATTCCTCATATTCTCACCTAATCAGTAAAAAGCATATGGAGTCCAGGGTGGAATGGATTTATCAAACCCTAGAGGATGAAGCACATTTCCTAGATAGTAATAATGTGCTCGTTGGATGTAGAAATGCACTGTGGGACCTGCTCAGAAGAAGTGTGGATGCATGGGAAATGCACTGGGTGCTGATTGCTCTGGCTCCATCTGCGTTTTATATTTTCGAGGAGATAAGGTGCACCCATTTTTCCTGTGCATAACTTTCATTATTTATGGAAAAAACAGACCTGTGGTCAAAAGAGTAGGTCTCACTGTGTGCTTCGTTCAGCATGGTTTCCCCCACATGCTGTATCTCCACCACCATATGCACCACGCTGTGTTATCAAGGCAATGAATATTATCTTTTCTGGAATTTGGGAGTCTTTAAATAAGTGGTTTGAGCACAGCAATTTAACCTGTTAGTGGATTATTTAAAATGATTTAATTAAAAGAATAGTTCAGCAAAAAAAAAAAGATTTGGTGAAAATATACTTATCATCAGCCCTTCCTAGAAGTAAATGAGTCTCTTTCTTCATCAGAAGAGATTTGGATATATGTAGCATTACATCACTTGCTCACTAATGGATCCTGAATGGGTGCCGTCAGAATGAGAGTCTAAACAGCTGATAAAAACATCACGAGTAATCCACACCACTCCATCAATTAATGTCTTGTGAAGTGAAAAGCTTCATGTTTGTATGAAACAAATCCATCATTAAGCCGTTTTCAGGAGAGAATCAGGAGAGAAATATTCATATCAGGCACCATTTATAAAAAAAAAAAAGTGTAAAACAGTTCTAAACAAACATGTCATGAATTGTGGTGTGACAACAGGACAACAGAGGATGGATTTAATCACTGGGGAAAGTGTTTTTATGGGTTATGGATTAATATGTTGGATAGAAGAAACAGTTCAAATTTATGATGTGCTAATGACTGATTTGTTTCTCACATACACTCAGCTTTTCACTTCACAAGATGTTATTTGATAGATTGGATTACTTGTGGATTACTGTCATGTTTTTATCAGCTGTTTGGACTCTCTTTCTGACGGCTAATCTACATCTTGGAAGGCCTGACTGTGAGTATATTTTCAGCAAAATATACTTTCTTTTTTTGGGGTGAACTTTTGCTTCAATAGGATCAGAATGGCGTGAAATCAGTTATCAGTTTTCTCATGATAAAATTGGCCTTTTGTTTGACATGCCATCACAAAATACACAATGTGCATTCAGCAGCTGTCCTCTCTGAACTTTGTAATAAATTTCAAAAGCATGCACAGCAATTTCCTTAAATAGTTGTGATACCAGACATTTTCTGTAACTACTTCCAAACACATAGTTGGTAAAACACCAAAGTCTGCTCACTTTTCAGCTGTTGGTTGTGAAATTGATTTTATTTTATTTTTTGTCTGCAGGGCTGTACATGTGTCTGAATGAAAGAGCAGACAGCTGAATTCTGGGCATTGACTCCTCTGATCTCAGGAGACCTGAGCACATCACACTCAGGTTGTGAACCAATATTATCAGGATCATGTGAACCTCACAGGATTGGGTTTTAATGTGCCAGACAGCAGTGTTGCGAGAGCTGGAAACTTGCAGATCAAAAACAGGAAAACAACTATATTACACTTCAGTCATAACATGCATTTTCCTGCAACAATCACTACAGGTCATTTCATTCACTGCCACAGTTAAGTATCTCATTATATAAAAACCTGGTCCATAATGTTGGAAAATAGGGAACATAAAAAAATATAACCATCCTGAGAAAAAAAAGTATAATAATAATATTGAGACAGGTAATGTTGGGTAGTTTATATGGACAGTGAGTATATCTGTCAGTAAATAAAACTATAATATATATATATATATATATATATATATATATATATATATATATATATATATATATATATATATATATATATATATATATAAACGTACTGTATAACAATATATATATATATATATATATATATATATATATATATATATATATATATATGTCTAATTATTGCAGTGTTATCTCATTGTCATTACAGCCATGTGGAAAAAAAATGCTATATTATTTACATTTTATATATGTGAACCCGGACCACAAGACCTATATTTGCTTTGTATTTGTATATCTGTAGCAATAGCCAACAATGCATTGTATGGGTCAAAATTATTTTTTTCTTTTAAGTTAATGTTTCATGAAGATATTTTGTGTTTGTATATGTATATAAAATGTGCCATATTGAAAGCATAATTAAATATTATTTTCAGATTTTTTTAATTGGTACATTAGTATATTCTTATCATGCATATCATAAATACATCTCAGCTGCATTTAAAAATTCACAATAAAATACATTATAGAAATTAAGTAAAAATGTACAGTAAGTATATGATGGGTAACAGGTAAACTAAAACAAAAACATTAAAAAACATTCTAACAATGCAATAAATCCAAAACATCAGCATAATTTTCTTTAGGCAAAAGAAAATGTTTGTGAGATTCACCCAAATGAATGTTGTCTTTCTGTGATGCATCATCTGCAGCTGAATCTACCCATAAAAATCATGAGATATTATGGCTGTGGATGTAGATAAACAAAGTAACGTTGTTTAATGTCTGGACCGTGAGAGAAAAGTTTAAATAAATGTTACACAATGAAAATAAAAACAAATCAGGATGAAAATCATCCCTGCTGATGCAGCTCTCAGATGACGATTACGCAACACTGGTGGTGTTTGGCATTGGTGACGTCAAACCTTGTGCAACGTGTCTAAATTCTACCTCGATTTGTGAGCTTTACAAGACACGAGTGTGAGTAGATAATGACAGAACTATTCCAGTAAACTGTCATTGTCTAAGTCATAACATCAGCATACATGGGATAATGTGGACAATGGATTTTTAATCAGAAGCCAATGACACACCAATGCGCAGGAGAATAACATTTAGGGGAAATAAACACAGTGATGTCACAGGACTGTTTTTCCTGTTACTTTCCCACCATGCATCAGCCCCCTGCTGCATCACTACTGCCTGGGCATTCCCACAGTATCACAGCAGGATCTAAAGTTTTGGCTCCAAACTCTACAACAATATCCGGATCACTCATCGCAGTCCATTGGCAATGTTCTCTGCTCTCACTACGCACTCTCCCTCGTATGCTAATAGAACAAGACAGTGGCAAAATTCTCCAGATGGTTCCAGTAAAAAAGGATTTACTCAAGTGGACAGCAACTGACTGGAAGCTTGATTATGTTAGTAACGTCTGAAATGCTGGGTTTTGTTTTCTGCAACTGTTATGGCTGGTTTTTACCAGGTTAAGTCAGCTAGCTGGTCCATCACGTCATACCCTGACTGATGAGTTGTGTCTGGAAACAGCTTTCAGCTGATACGGTCATGGAAGAACCATTAGATGGCCTTGGAAAGCTGTCTGAACACAACAACAATATTTATATAAGAAGTGAGCAATTCCTCACCCAGGATTGGGTTATTAGCTTTTAAAAAGCACCATGGGTGAAAGAAAACATGTTTGCAAACTGTGACTTGGTGTGATAATGTTTAGGGTTTGCATACACTTGCAGTCACTATGTCGCTATGTTTCCATCCACCTATTTTTATGTGAATTTTGGATTATTGCATAAAAAACGCTGGATGGAAATGCCAAGATGCGCATAAATTCTAAAAATGTGCATACAAATTTTTTGTGCACAACTGAGTAGGATAAAAAAATTATCAGATAAGACAAAAAGTGCATAAACTACAATGGAAACACAATTTTCAAATAAATTCCACCATGCACAAATTAATGTGACTTTGCGCAATGAGAAGGGATACACTGACTAACCAGTGGACCGATCTTGTTCATAGCATCTATGTGTTGTTTTGGACATTCTGAAATGCCTGAGGAAAGTCTGTCATCAAGGTATTTCTGTATAATTATGGTCTTAAATGACTTCATTCCCAAACAGCAGGAAGCACATCTAAAAGCAATAACAGCATTTATTGTGTTACTTCTACTCTATCTGAAGTGCAAGTAATTTATTACATAAGAAAATTATTATAACTACTCCTAGTTTTCTTATAGACTTATAGACTGAACTTCTTAGAGATATTTAGTGCCAGTTTATCAGGAAGTGACGTTTTTGTTTCTTTTTGACCCGTTGGATGGAAAATTTTGTTTTATTGTAAATGTTTTATGCAAGTTTTGCGCATAACTTAAATTTGTATCTTTGGATGGAAACATAGTTACTGGGATGGTGGGAAAACAAACTATATTTGCAGATTTCGGCAACTACATAGGTTTTGAATGTCAGAAGAGTAGCTTTTGAGAGTAGTTAGGGGTTTGTTTCCATAAATAACTTAAGAGTACAGTAACAAATTGTAACTGTAAAAATGAAACATGAATCCTGTAAATGCTTGAATTAGACCGCTTTCGCAATCGAAAATTGCGAAAATAAAAATAATAATATAAATAAATAATTTGATGCTTTCAAAAGACATTTTTAGCAATGCAGGATTAAGATAAATTGAATTCTCTTAATTCTAATTTTCATGTTGCTGGTGAATCCACAGTAAATCTTGGAATGGACCGCTTATAAATATTAAATATCACTTATGAAATGATTTTAAGACTTTCAAAATACCGCTTCACTTGAATTAAGATTATAATAATCTTAATTGGAAAATTTAAAATTACCCCAATTGAAAGTGGGGTAAAATCTCATTGTGAAATAAATGCTTTCTCTAGTTCATGTTGGCCACAGTTATTGGCACCCAATTACTGCAATGTCCTTTTCCCAAGATAACAGCTCTGAGTTTGCTTCTATAATGCCTGAAGAGTTTGGAGAACACCTAATAAGAGATCAAAGACCATTCCTTCATGCATAAACTCTCCAGATCCTTCAGATTCACAGCTCCATGTTGGTGCTTCTTCTTTTCAGTTCACATCACTCATTTTCTACAGAGTTCAGATAAGAGGAGAGATGGTAGAAGCTTCATTTTGTGCTCAGTGGCCCATTTTTTTGCGTTAATTTTGATGTTTTTTGGGATTATTGTCCTGTTGGAAAATCCAACCACAGCCCATTACAATATTTCTGATGGAGGCTGTAAGGTTTAGATTTTATATCTGTTGGTATTTGATAGATTCCATGATACCATGCATCTGAACATGACGTACAGGACCATTATTCTCTGCATTGGAGAAAAGCATGTATTTCATCATGAGATTTTCTCCCCACTTTCAATTGTTTTACTTCAATTAAAGGTTAGAATTTTTGTGCATTTTTTATTTTTGAATGAAAGATCAAAAATATCAACGATGCAGATATATTTTTACAGCCACCTTTGCTCATATTTACCAAGGGGGCCAATAATAGTGGAGGGCACTGTAACTAACTAGTCTTAGTACCTAGGATACCAAAGTCCACTAAAGGAGGTAGAGCTTTTTGGCTCCCAAACTCTGGAATAACCTTCCTGATAATGTTCGGGGTTCAGACACACTCTCTCTGTTTAAATCTAGGTTAAAACCACATCTCTTTCGCCAAGCATTCAAATAATGCATCTCATAATCTTGGACTGCAGTTGTATCTGATCAAATGCACATTATTATTCTTTAGCCTGGGTTAAACTAATTAATTTTACTTGGTTGGAACAGCAGCTGAACTAAATGTGTCTCTTTTTGTTTCTCTGTTTTTGCCAACTAGGATTCACACAAGCTTCAGTCTAGATCCAGAACACCTGAGAAGTGATGATGCCAACCCTGAAACAACATACAGAACTACCAATTATTACTATAAATTTGATTGCATCATAATAATTGCTGTTAATAGTGATCATCGTCTGTCTGATTACATCTTTAATTGATTTTTCTGTACATTTCTGTACATTAACTGTCAGTTAAACGACTACTAAATATATTGTAGAAACAAGTATTATGCAGCTGCTTTGCATTGATTTGTATAGTGGAAAGCGCTATACCAATAAACTTGAATTGAAAATAATTAGAGAAATAATAAACTGCAGTAAATGGTCAACTGGTTTGCTCTACCAGCCAGTTTGTTCATTATTAAGACAATGCATTAAAATAATATGGTAAGACACATCAATTTGCAATATCAAGCAACAAAATGAACTGTTTTGTACAGCTGAAAATAGCTGGAAGCTAGACACATTACATTTCTTCCTCAGTTTATACAGAAGCTAATGTTAAAAGACCACCTATCAATCTTTTATTGTGCTCATACACGGATTCAAACACTGCAAGTGATGCATAGAAAAGCCTGACAGTATTTAAATAATAGTACCTGGAGTTCTTTTTTAAACTTTCTTATACGATCACATAAACCCAACAAACGTGGGCAGAAAAACAACCAACCAACCAAAATAATAGAAAAGAAGACAAATTACAAATATGTCAAAACAAAATTCAATTTTCTTGTGTTCAGAGAAAAGGAATGGATCTATTGTTTGTTACACAATCACAAGGCATTCAAAGTAAAGATTCAGCTGGCCTCTCTTTGAAGGTTGTCGAAATATCTTCATCCATGTGTCCATCACAGCTTCGCCTCGGGTCCTCCGAGTAATTGATGTCTTCTTAAGAGTTTTAGCTGAAAACATTGTGGAGGAATCTCAAGGACGTTTCGCCCAAGGGAGCTTCTCGTAGCTAATGATCACCAACACCACAGCTTCATTTTGGAAGGTAAAGAATGTCAACCTACATTCAAGAGGAACCAGACACCATCTCACATTACACGTAACTTAACTGAGGTCATGGGGAGATTCTGGGAATCTCATCGGAACCAAGAATGAGCTTGTTCCCCTCTAATGAGGTTGGGTATGACGTCCCAAAGCACTGGAGAACTAATGACAGGATAAAGTGTGTTTGATTTTTCATGGGCCTCCGTAATGGGGAAAAAAAGAATGTATAGCATCTCTTTGTCACTTTAGAACTTGCCCAAAAGAAGGCGGCAATTATTTAATACTGAGTATACAGTTGAATGCTTCCTATGTAGGAAGCTGACTAGGTTTTGGAATAGAGACACTAAAAAAAGTGAATGTTTCTGTACTTAACTGAAGATACTCAACCTGAGGGTATACTGCGCAGCGGGATGGGTTGTTGTTTTAGGGGCCTTGGAAATGTTTTTAGAAATACGAAAGAAACCTCTCTGAACATGTCATGTAGGCAAAGCTGTTTTAGGGGCAGTACTCTTTGACACAAAAATGTTTAAAGAGACATGTTCAGCATTTGTTTACAGATGGAAAAGAATGAAGTTTAAAAACCTTAGAGTTGCAACATATCACACTGAAGGTTAGATCTTTTCTCCCATTTTCATACTGTTTTGGCAAGAAAAACAGGAAAATTATGTGGTAAAGATTTATGCATAGACTCAAAAAAAAAATATTTAGGCATAAATTTAAGATTCATGTATCTGAGATCCATATAAAATTTTCATTCATTTGGATTAAACCGTTTTAACAAACTGATAAACTTATGTGAAACATATTTGTCATACATAAAAGAAAAGACGTTAACTACTAATAGTAACAACAGTAAAAGTTACATTGTCATTAATACATCTAAAAATATATGTTTCAATCCCTTACATTTTAACTAACTGAAACCTGCTTGTTCTACAGCCATATTTTAACCGTTTAAAAAAAAAATAATTAAGAAATGTAATTGTTTTCACAACAGTTTATATTTATATACAACAGATATTTGAATTAATGCATTAAAAAAAAAGTAAAATCAAATAGATGCAAATATTCAATAATAAACCATAAATCTTACCTGTTTCTTTGCGGTTTCGGTTAAGTTTGACATATGCATCACATTAAGTTTATTAGTTTATGTTAAAACTATGTCATCTAAATGAATGGAAATGGAATATGCAATTCAAATACATCTTAAATTTAAGCTTCAGCATTTTTAATTACAAAAGCTGAAACTACAACACTGATTACATCTTAAATCAGTTTAGACGGAAAAGGACAGATATAAGCGTTAGCAGTTTGAAATGGACTGATCGTTCTGTCTTTGGATTGTCACTAGTGAAGGCTTTGGGAATGTGGTGCCATTAGTCAGTGCTGCGGTCATGACGTCTGTTTTCCAGTGAGTTCTGACAGCAGGAGCATCCTGCATCCAGCAGCGCCAACAGAGAAGAGAAACTCTCATTGAGGTGAAAGGGAAATCTAACGGCCTGAACATGACAGACGCTCAAAGTTAACAGTCTAAAGCTGAAGACCAGAATGATCTGACAGAGCGATCCATACCGTCTTCTTTTCCACATCATATGAAGCAATTCAACTGAAAACAGCAGGGCAGAAAGCCACGCTTGTATTTGTTACTCAAAACCTGTTAATGGTTTTATTGCAAAACCCAACAGGGCCTGACCTGATCCTGTCAGATATGACAGTGTATAGTGCACGCAACATTAAATAAATGCACTGGTAGCATTCCAAAACAAAAACAGAGTTTGATTGCATAGCTGCAGGCCTGTGTGATGAGGAATGAAACTTTTACTGTGTCAAAAGTGTTTACAATTATTTAGAACTACAACAAAGGATGACAGCCCTTTGCATTGCTTTTGTTGTTGTTGAATTCATCTCCTTCATTATTCCAAATAAATGCATTCACTGAACTTAAGATGGTTTCAGTCTAAGAAGCTCATAAATTGTGTCAAATTAATTAAAGTTAAAGAAATAGTTCACCCAAAAATGTACTGTAGATGAGTTTGTTTCTTCATTAGAACTGATTTGGAGAAAAAAATGCACTACAATCACTTGCTCCCCAATGGATGCTCTACAGTGAATGGGTGCCGTCAGAATAAGAGTCCAAACAGCTAATAAAAACAGCACAATAATCCACAAGCAATCAACACCACTCCAGTCCATTAATGAATATCCTGAAAAAGTGAAAAGTTGCATGTTTGTAAGGAACAAATACATAATTAAGATGTTTTAACTTCAAACCATTGTTTCCTCTATTCATAATTGAGCATTCTCCTGTGAACAAAGGTTGTCTTGTTTATATTAGGAGAGAAATTTGAACAGATCAAGCATCGTTACAGTCAAAAACAGTTCTAAACAAATATATTGGTATATTTTCATGTGAGAGACAACAGGAGATGTACATCCTCACTAAAGAAACCGTTATGAAGGATTATGGACTCGTATTTTGGTCTGAAGCGATGGTTTAATGTTAAATGTGTGTCTAATGTTTAATGCCTTAAATTATGGATTTTTTTCTTTCTAACATGGTTTTCGGGTAAATATTCAGTAACCTTCATCATTATTTAAGACCTACTTGACAGTTTTTTTTATCCCATTAGTTCAAGAAAACGTATCATGTAGTTACGAAACATCAGTGAACGCCGCCAGACTCGATGCGGTTGACCTCTGCAAAACATCTCAAGTTTCTCTACTAAACATCTGAGCTGTCATGCGAGTGTTTAGACAGTCTAATCAAAGAGCATCAAGATCCCGTGGAATGCTGCAGACGTCTGAAAAGAACTTCTGCATTAAACCGAGAGGCACGCAATGAACGTGATTTAACGGATCTGATGTTTATGCTTCTAGCCAGTCAAGTCATGTCATGCTTCACCCAGAAGGAACCTAATGTGAACATTTTTGACAGTGTACAGAAGTCCAGTTATACAAGCTGATATGGTCTCGTGCATATAGAAGAAAATCCTCCGCAAAAATTTACTTGCTATCTTCAGGAAAGGAAATAACGGTTATATACAAGATGAGCGTGTGTGAATGTTACCACATTGGTAACAAAATACCATGCTTGCGATTTACTATAAATTAATAGTTCACCCAAAAATGACAATTTGCTCATTGCCATTTTAGATGAGGTTGTTTTTCATTGGAACAGATTTGGAGAAAAGTAGCATTACATCACTAGTTCGCCAAATGGATGCTCTGCAGTGAATGGGTGCCATCAGAATGAGAGTCCAAACAGCTGATAAAAACATGACAGTAATCCACAATCAATCCACACCACTCCAGTCCATCAATTAACATTTTTGGGAAGGGAAACGGTTTGTGTAAGAAAAAAAAAAAACATATTTAGAGGTTTTTAACTTCAAATCATTGCTTCAGCTAAAATATGTAAAATATATAAATGTGTATTATTGCTTTCTCCAGTGTTAATTACTTAATAATTATAGTTATTAATACAATTAATGTATAAAAATGTAAAATATAAATATTTGATAAAATAAAAAAGTTTGGTTAAAGTTCTAAAGTTAAAAAACTAACTAAATAAACAACAAAAGCCAACTCAAATTATCAATAAATACCAGCAAAAAAGAAACAAAAAACAGGAAAATTGCTCCACGTAAATCAAAATAATCTACGCACATACAATATTTACATTACAACAAAAAGTCAAGCAGCAAGTTTCCAGAACGACCTGAAGGCAATAATAGCACAGAGTTTAGAAAATACTGTATAAATAAGGTCAGAACCGGTCCTCATAAGCCCCCCACAGAATCAAAAGGCCTTCACTCTTCTTCTGTGCAGTTTGAACGTCCAAATGAATTCAGAAAGCATTTTTAGTGTCTGTTGGTGTTTATGAGTCCTTTTCTCTGACCAACAATCTAAAGAAGAGGGATAAGGAAGAATAAACTGACTGGCAACAAGTCTCAATCTGTACATTGATGTTTCTTGGAGCAGCAGTACATTTGTATGTATACAGACCGTATAATATGGTGCATATACTCTATGATTGCTGCATGTAGGTAAAATAAAAATTTACTTGAATTTTTTTTAATTAGTCAACATGAAATCGAAATGGATAACCTTTCCAAAACACATCTACTGTATATGTTGAATTTAACTATTACTTTACTTATTACTACGTCATATTAACAGGTTAATGTGTCGATTTAGCAGCCCAATGACACAGCTTGCTCAGTTTAATTGAAATCCACATATTCAATGAGAATTTATTGTCACGAGCACAATTTCAAAAGTTACAACAAAATAATGGAACACATGTACACAATTTATACAATCCTAAACTCATTGTACAATGGACAGGCTAACTTAGTACCGAGAGTTTAATATGCACTCACATTGCACACAATGATATTAAACCTACACAAGTATATATAGCTGTATGCGAAATAAACCATGGCCTGACATAAAAATCACATTATTTACATTAAACATCTATTTGATATCCAAAATGGTTTCACATCAAGGTCTTCCCATCAGTCCAGAGTTGTGGCATGATCGAGTTTCCACAATATTAGTCCAAAAGTTAATAGTAAGAATTGCAGCTGCCACAAAGATTACAATGAACACTGCAAAATGCTTGACAATTATGTTGCATCTGCTCATATGAGGCTGGTGTCGATTACTTCACAAAGTGACACTGTTGCTAGTGTTTTCATAAGAAAAGTAAAAAATACATATATATTGCAAATGAAAAATTCAAATCAAATACTGTTTTTTGTCTTTACATCCGTCTACATTTATTATTAGTTAAGCTAGGTTATAGACATCACTACATAGACTACATTTTACACGGTAAGCGTAAAAATATCTCAGCATTTTTTGTCAGCGAGATGCTGTTTGGCAACGGAAAGTTAGGTGCAACACGTGAAGAAAACAATCCTTCGCTTCTCGAAAGATCGTGAAAATACTTCATTACGATAAAAACGTCAAAAAATCTCTTCATTATATTTATGCGTGTGTGTGTGTGTGTGTGTGAAAACAGTCTTGACTATTTTGGTTGCTGGCTGAATCTTGACTCCTAACTAACATACAATAATTAGACGCCAAATCCTGCATGTTATTAATTTGCCTGTTTTTTTTTTTAATGTAAATTAGGCTTATTATTGATGCTGCTTTAATACACGTAAATGATGCCTAAATAATCTTGCACTTTTACTGCTCACAAAATTGACTGTAAATGCACATTTATTTTTGAAAAATTAGTTTTAGTGATAATGGCAGCAGTTAATCATCACATGATGGTAAAAAGAGGAAGAGGAGCGTCAGACTGGGAATATATTTATTTTGTTTGTGAATGAGGGGTCAAGCCAAGTGTGTGTGTGTGTGTGTGTGTGAATGTAGAAATGTCTTTCAGCAGCGTCATGAGCGTCACGTATGAGATGAAGATACGGCAGTCCTAACCAAAACAAACAAAAGAGTCTCCGATTACTCAGAGAACGGTGGGAACATGCCGAGGTCGGCAAAGTCTTCGATGTTGTAATTGGTTGTTCCTTGGGTGGGATCCCCTGGCATCGGCAGCATATCCTGCGGGACAGAAACAGAGTGTGATGTTCAGACAGATGCTTAGTAGTGTCCGTGAATCGAACTATAACAGCCAGTTCACATAAAGAGATGTGACCTTTTAAGGTACAATACATATGAGCAATTAAAATTTCTATATAAATACACTATATATATTAATATATCAAATATTCAATTAATAAATATTAGTAAATATAAGAAAACAAATGAAAATAAGAAACACTGACATAAAATACTGCATATGTTCAAGTACTAAAATGACTAAAATCCAAGTAGAAATATAAAAATAAAAATCCAAAATTACAATTATTTAGGCAAAACAAAATATGAATAAATTCTAGAAGATTCTATACTAATATTCTATTAAAATGACTCTTTAATAATAACTTCTTGATTAAAAAATGTGTATATTAATAAAAAAAATAAACCCAAGGAATGAAGGAATAAATGAATCAAAGTATATAAATGAAAGCATATAAAAGTACAAGTTAATCTATTTGAATCCTCCGTTTCTTTAGTTTTGTTAACTGCAGCTTGTGATATTGCAGGTCAGTCCGAGAGCTGCACACTGTACTGCAGACACAGGAGGCTAGTGATAGTGATGTGGGAGTTTCACCTGGAAGACCTCGGTCTGGCTGGACTGAGGATGAGGATGAGGGTCTCCTCCCTGCTGGCTGTGGTGTTGACTCTGCCACTGAGACCAGACCTCAGACGGCCGGCTCTGGAACTGCCCTCCGCTCTGGCTGCTCTCAGCCGACACATCTGCACAAACCAACACAGACGCATTCACTTAAAGAACAACGGACAGTGCCCCAGACATTTTTGCAATACCAGTGAATGGTTCTTGCATGCAAAATAGCTGTGACGTGTCATCATTCTTAACTAAAAGAATAATAATTGAAAGCTTAAATATAATAAAAAATGAATATTGCATGAAAAACTTCAACGTAAAAAACTGGACAAAACCTAGAAACTGAATAAAATAAAAATAGGTGTTATTATTGTTAAGTAAAACTATTAAAAACCATTTGTTGAAATAAAATAACTGAAATTAAATGCAAAAAAATGTTAGATGGAAACTTAAAAACCCTAAAAATTATAAACGGAATAAAATAAAATAACTGAAATAAAAATAAGTGTTATTACTGTTAACTATTAAAAACATTTATATTGTTTAATACACACGTTTAATTACAAGTTTAAAAAAATACAATATTAGATAAAAGAAATCATGAAAACTATACAGAAAAAAAAGGAAAATATCTTAAACTAAAGACAAACTATGAAAAAGTGCTGTCAAATGATTAATTTGACAACAACAAAAATTATGAAATAAATAAAATGAAAACAAAATAACAGCCATTTATAAAAATAAATATCAGATGAAAAACAAAAAATCTAAATTAAATAATTAAGCAATAAAATTACTAAATAAAAAATAAAGCTAAATAGAAATATTAAAAAAAGCAATATACATAAAAAATATACATAAAATTACTAAAACAATAGTAAAAGTGTTCTACAGGAAAAAAAAACAAAAAACAAAACAAAGAATATCCTGATCCCTCGCCACATCTCAACAAACATGTTTAGACTTTATGGTATCAACTTCCACATTAACTCCAGCACGTCTGCTTCCGCAACATCTCAATCGAGCATGCTTGTAAACACTTCAAGCGAACGACCTCCATTTCTCTTCATTTGTGGCATGGGGGGAGAGACATTTACTACAGACTGACAGAATCACTGAAACGCATGCATCCAGTGTCTTCACCCGCGGGGCCCGAGTCTTTGCTTAGGAAAGAGTGAGAGGAGCAGAATAATGCGCGGCGTGGGTGACTGTTTCACAGGATGGCACAGCGGCGCCCTCGGGCTGTTTCTCATATTCTTCATGTTGAGGAGACAGTGATGTAAGGTCAAACTTCCCATTGCCCTACTGTGCTAGCGCTTGCTGAGAGCAGCCCTCCGTTTCAGAACGTCTTTCCCTGAAGGTTCGGCTGTTTGACGCGCCTCGTAAATCTCTCTATCAATTTTTATATTCGTCTTTGGTGGCGCTTCTCTCCCCTAGCCATTTTTCTAACTCCCCATCAATATGAAGTGTTCTCCCTTGCTGTCTGGAGCGCTTTTCCTCCGGTCACTCCATCAAACATGATTCTCAAAGTTGTAACGCTACAAAAAGCCAGCCTGACAAAAAAACAAACGGGGTTTGAAGAAAGAGCTGTGCTTTGCTGTTGTTCCAAAGCGCTCTTCAATCAATACGAGGACTGAAAGCACGTAGTACTCTTGCTTTCATAACCATAAATGCAGCTTTTGAAAGCGTGCTGGATTTCACGTACACATATAAAGACTGCAATTATCTCGGCATGAAACGTTTGAATGAATGCCGTGTGATTATTGTTTATGCATTGCATTAGCTTGGAAAGTAAGTCTACATTGTACGAACTATGAAGCACAAATCCAAAGCTGGTTTATCTGTAAATATAGAACTGTACTGATTTTAAGTAAACAGTCACCAGGCGATTCTCTTATTCTTACTCTGAGGTATGCATTTATTCATTTATTTATTTGTGGGGACTGAAAACTTTTGAAACATCTGTGAAAAAACATTGATCATGTACTGGAATCAACTAGCAGTCAGCATATACAAATAAAGAACTATTTGATTTTCTGAAGTTCGTAGGGTTTGATAATGGCACCTAATAAATCTGCCCTCGGATCAAGATATGAAAATGTTGAAATGACATGACATCTCTGATCTTCAAACCGCTGCTCTGGTAGTGACGTGCTCCCCTGTCACTTCCCATTTCCATCAGAACTGAATATGAAATATGAAAATATGGTTTTTGAAGTTCTTTGGGAGAAGTGTAAGGTACAACTTTCCTCATTTTAACACTTTAAGAAAGTTATTAAGTACATTTAAGCTAAATTAAACATTAGAGAGTAATTAAGCGTATTAACTAAAATATTGTAAGTAATTAAGATTCTAATATTTTATACAGCAATTTATGCATGTGTGTGTGTATGTGATGTGCATGTGATGTTGTGATGTATAAAATATTTAAGATGAGCAATATTTTTATACAGCATAAATATAATTAGACCTTTTTGTTTTATTATTATTATCAACATCTTTTGCATTGTTCCAAATACACTTTTAAATAAATACTGCTCATTTCAAATTTGAATCACTGTTTTCACAAAAATATGAAGCATTACAACTGTTTTCAACATTGATAATAATCAGTAATATTTCTTGAGCAGCAAATCAGCATATTAGACTGATTTCTGAAGATCATGTGACACTGAAGAGTGCAGTAATGATGCTGAAAATTCAGCTTTGATCACAGAAATAAATTACATTTTAAAATATATTGAAATAGAAAACTGTTATTGTAATTTTAAATAATATTTCACAATATTACTGCTTTTACTGTATTTTTCATCAAAGCAATTAAGCCTTAATGAGCAAAAGAGACTTAAAGTAGGTTTATTTGCAACTTTCTACTAAGTTTTTTTAAGCAACCACACAGTTTTTTGTTTCTCTTTGGTCAGTTGTGACCACACATAAAGCACACTTACACAAACTAAAAATTAAAATACATGCAATCAGTTTGCTGAAAACTGGGATTAAACAGATTTATTCCAAATACAGAAAAGGACGTGTGTCTTCCAGCAGTCTCAGAGTCCTTCCTCCCGATGCGTGTTTAAGTGCCGTCCACGTGAGGAGGCGAAGATAAATGTTCCATTTTTTTTTTTTATGACAGCATATTAAAAGAGAACGATCTGGACAAGGCTTCATTTTCAAGTGGCTGGCAGAAGCCTTCAGGGCTTGGAAAGCCATTCAGAACCTGCTACACTTGAAATGGAAGTGGGTTTTTAATGTCACCTGTTTAACATAAATTCCTTATTAAGTGGACACACTAATCACAGGTTCAAGGTAGAGAGAGTTTCCCTCGAGGGACACAACAATGGGAAAAAATCTCATCCTGTAAAAGTGTCCGTACGCACGCCCGGCTTCAAATTAAATTCGGTTTGTCGACCTGAATGTGATGGAGAAATCCGAGGCGGTTTTAAACGGATGTAATGCAATAACAACGATTCTACAGTTTCTTGCTTTAAGCCGTTCAGCATGTTCTGCCTTTGGTCGAGGAATGTGAAAAGTTGCACAACTGTTTTTGTGTATCTGTGCCCTTCGTGTCACGCTGGTCAAATTCCTCACTTTAAAGTGTCAGGATACAGAAACCAGATCTCTCTTGCATGAGTTTAAAAGGTGCGAGGCTTGACAGATTAATTAAACCCACTGCAGGCTGTTTAAAGTCCTGACAAAAGAAACACAAGTCAAGACCAAGAGTTTGACTGATGTTGCATCAACGTGATCTTCTCTAGGACGGGACATGGCCCATATCATGGTATGAGGAATTTTATATTGTGAAAAAAGGGAATGCATGAATAATAATAATAACAAATGATGACACAAATGACTATTTAATAAACATGCAATATTTCATATAAAAAAAATCCTGTAATATAAATAGTAATATATTATTTATAATAAAATAATTTATTATATTTATTTTCTTAATTAAAAAAAATATATTTATATTTAAAATATAAATATATTTTTAGATATGATTTTTTTAATATAAAAAATGCAATATTTAATGAATCTGGATATATATATATATATATATATATATATATATATATATATATATATATATATATATATATATATATATATATATATATATATATATATATATATAAACACACACACACACACAAATTCTGTCATTTAAATAATAAAAATTTAGCTATAAAAAATAAGCATGCAATATTTATTTATTTTATATTTATATTTACACACACACATTCTGTAATATAAATAATCGTAAATATTTTATCTAATATTATATATTATAGGTATTTTATTACATTACTTTTATCAACAATTATAAAAAAAATATAGATTTATAATATTCTAAAATATATTTATAATTGTATACATATACACACACACATATATTTACATTATGATAATTAACATTACCAATATATGCTAGAAAAATACTATATGTAATGCATAAAAATAGTAAATTATAAAAATATACTGCAAAACTATTTTCTGAAAAAATATACTAAATATATCATGAGCAAACTTAACTAATACATTTAGTTACATATTAACTAAGAACACCCTTTACCATAGTAAAACACTAATGCATGGCTACAGCTGTATTATATAACTGCTATCATTTTAAGCAACAGCGTCTTTCTTTTAATAATAACTTCATTAAAAAGTCATTTTCTAAACTCACTGAATAAGTTATGCACACAGTCTAACACTTTCATGATTAATAGTCACTGCTGAGAAGTAATTTTGAAGAGTTTGTAAAACTACGAACACAAACATCTAATTGCCTGAAGTCCAACAACTGTGATCATTCAAACCACAGAAATCTGTTTTTCATACCGTCTATAATAGAGATTAAGTGGCCAAACCAAAGAAACCAGAACAACAAAACCCTTTGTCTCACTATGGACGCCATACAGTCCTCACACTGTCTGCTGTTCATGAGACGTCTTTCTGTCGAAGACAAACGACTGTTTCAGTCATTGTCCGTTACTGTCTGGGTTTTAAATGGAAGTCTACAAATCTTTGTGCATGTAAAAACATTTTATGCAGGCATCTGAATGGGCCCCCAGGAGGACTGGTTTCCCAGAGGTGCTAGTGGGTATCAGTACTTTTAGATTAGTAATAGCAGTTGATAAAAGACAAGGAAAACTAGATTAAAAAGTTTGTAGACAAACTTTAAGTTGGCTTAAAAAAGCCTAGCTAGAAAGTTGGAAAAGGTTTTAAAAGCTTGCAGTCTGAAAGTTTTCAGTTTGAAGTAGTTTGAAAGTTAAAATAGTTTTAAAGATTAAAGCTTGAATGTTTTCAAGGCAATACAGTTTATCAGAAAAACAGATGGGTATAAAACACATTGCTAGGGTTCCTGGGGTGGTTGCTAGGCTGTTCCTAGCATGACGTTAGCAAGAATGATTAGCAAGTTACTGACATAGCATGATTAGTATGTTAATAGCATGTTGTTAGCATAATTAACAAGATACTAAGATATTACTAGCATGTTACTAGCATGGTGTTAACATTTTGTTAGCATGATTAGCAAGTTAATAGCTTGTTTCTAACATGATTAGTAAGATACTTACAAATTACTTTTCTTTGCATTTTTATTATTTTCTTATTTATTTTAATGAGCACAATCACAACCAATATTTTGGAACCAAAAAAAAAAAATCGACATTTCTATAAATGTCCAAAAATGCCCAATTTTTTTTTTTTTTTTTTTTTACTTGGAAGTAAACAAAGATTATTGTAGCATATTTTATAAGAAAATACCATTCAGTTTTTCCATTGCAAAAATGTCATGTTTAATTCAATGTAACTGGCCGTTTCTTTCTTATTGCTTGTGAAATTTACTAGCAAATTCTGAGTGTAAAAAATAAAGCAAAAAATGCACAATTACATGTGCATAAATATAATACATATGTAGGGGATAATGCATGGCTAGCTCTTCATTAAACTATTTTAACGCACAATGTGGAGGCCAAGAACCACCCGACACAAAGCGTAGTAAAATCATTTAATGCACAGATAGCCCTGCATTATCCAGCTTATACCTTGGTCATTTTGACAGCATTTACAAGATAAAGCTGTTGATGATGCTTTTACAGAAGGATAAAAATTATGGTTATTTTTGTCAGATACGGCTCGATAGCTCTTGAATGAATTATAGCATTTAAAGTAAATGTATCTTTATCTGTGGATCTCTCTACAAACAATGAAGCTGTGTTACTTCAAAAACAGCTGTTGCTGAGGAATATAATGTAGCAAATATAATGTAATGTGGCTTATATCTTTCTGTGTGTGTTTGTATGACAGTGACGAGTGTGGGTTTGTGTACAACAATTGAAGCAGCACATTAACATTGAACGGCAAGTAAAAAACTGACTTTGAACTACCTGTGCATTAAGAGTTTTAATAGATACCTGCCAGCCAATCAGAATCAAGAATTTAGGCAGACCATGGTATAAATTGTTATATAATAAATTCCGTATTTTAAGGACTATAAAAGTTGCACCTACGTATAAGTCACATCAGTCCAAAAATACGTCACGATGAAGAAAAAAAAACATATATAAGTCGCACTGGACTTTAAGACGCATTTATTTAGAACCAAGAACCAAAAGAAAACATTACCATCTACAGCGGCTGTAGATGGTAATGTTTTCTCTTGGTTCATGTCAAATTAATTTTGATAAGTCGCACCTGACTATAAGTCACAGGACCAGCGAAACTGTGACATAGTCCGGTAAATACGGTTATTATTATTATTATATATTACTATATTCTATACTTGATATTAATAAAAGCAAATATACCAATACATGCACCACAAGGAGTTGCAGAAGTACAAAAACGTTTTACATTCCTAATATCTTTGGAAGTTCTATCCGATGACGTCGGATAGTTAATTACTGAAGTAATGAATGAATGCAGCAAAATTAGCACAGTAAACACCAAAAATATAAAAATTTAAGGCACATGAACACCAAGAACAATAACCACAACTAAATTAGCATCCACAACAATGCATGATAATGTTCTATTTATTATAAGCATAGGCTGCAATTATGTCATCTGTCACTTTAAATGCTTGAGTGCTTTAAAGTAGGGCAGATTCTGATTGGTGTTCAATATTTTTAGCATTCATCAGCTGGAAAAAATAGCTATTCCAAAGACAATGTTCCTCTGTGCTGTTAGCATTATAGACGTGTTGTGGACTCTGAACGCTTAAACTATAACTTTGTTTTTATTGTTAACGTTTTTGTCCTTGGTGCACACAAGCCTTTATTGTCATAAATAAGCAGGTCTTACCGAAAGCAGTGCTGCGATTGGCCAGGTTGGAGTAGGCGTTTCCAGAGGGCGAGGAGGTGGCGGGGCTGGACAGGGGGCTGTAAGAGGACGGGTCGGCCTGGTAGCTGTGACCGGAGCCCATGCCGAACGGTGAGGACTGGTTCTTACTGGACTGAGTGGGAATCTGCTGCTGTGGTGGACGACAGGAGACATGAGGATATTATTATACAGGTGCTGCTTCACATGCCATTAAACCAATTGCTGTACATACAAGTCAGTGCAAAAGCTCTTTTTAAGTAATTAATACTTTTATTCAGCAAGGACTCATTGATCAAGACAATTGTAATATTACAAAATATTTCATTGAAAAAAATGTATGACAGCTTTCACAAAAATATTAACCAGCAATTGTTTTCAACAACGACAATAGAAATGTTTTGTGAGCAGCAAATCAGCATGTTAAAATGATTTCTGAAGGATCACGTGACTCTGAAGACTGGAGTAATGATTTAAACAGCTTTAAACACAATAATAAATTGCATTTTACATTATATTCAGATAGAATACAGTTATTTGAAATTGCAATAACATTTCACAATATTTCAGTTTTTACTGTGTTTTTAAACAAGACAAACGAGATCATAAAAGAAAAGTTTCAAAAACATAAAAAAAATAAAGTGCAGAAATGTTGTGTTTTTGTTATATAAATCTCATTTTTGGAACCCAGTAAACTTCATTCCACTTCATTATTTTACAGTTCTGCAGAATCTCTAGTGCTCGCTCTACACTCATTTTCCCTGGAAACTCTGTTAGGGCCGAGTGTCTGTATCTGCTTAACAACAAATAGAACAATTGGGCTAAAAGTCTGAGCTGAGCAGAAGGAAGAGCAGTGCAATCACACAATTACAGCTGCAGACAACAGGCTTTGCTTTTAATCAATGGAGAACCGCAGAGATTCTTGTGGACCAGCATTTCTCTGGTCTTCTGCATAACAAACGGCTTTACACATGTTATTATTTAGGATATTATAAATGTGACATGACTGGTGGAAAAAAATAAAATAAATGATATACATCCATTTTATTGCTTACTAAAGAAATACAGATGACAGACCATAAACCACACACACACACACACTCAGTTCAGAGCTGATTAAAAACACACACGCTATCCTGGGAGCCACACGCAAGGCTCTTGATGACCCTGGTTACCCTTTCAAGTTTAAGCATTAAGCACAGCTGGATGGCCTAAAAGATGATATAAAAGCAAACACGTCCCAAATGATTCCCTCTCTTATACTGGTTCATATTACTTTAATTGGACATTGTGTGTTGCACTCACAAATTGTAGAGTTTCCATTCATACTATCCAGTTTTCACATTTTTCATATATGCAATAAAATAATAAATTATTTTAGTCATTTTAGGCTTTGTTTTATAATAAATAAATATTATTTGTTATTTTACTATTATATATTATATTTACTAATATTGTACATATATATATAGATGTAATGTTTTTACAATTATGCAATATCTAATAATTGTACAACTATTTTTATAGAAATGATTGTTGATCTTTTTATTATTATTAAATATATAAATATATAAATATATATATATATATATATATATATATATATATATATATATATATATATATAATATATATATATATATATATATATATATATATATATATATATATATATATATATAGTTTGCGTGTGTATATATATATTTGTCTGTGTGTCTGTTTGTGTGTGTGTGTGTGTGTGTGTGTGTATGTATGTATGTACAGATATTTTTTATTCAAGTATGAAGTGTATTACTGAGCCCTGAATGATGTTTTTCAGCCACTGCTCCACATCCTAACGTGGATCTGGATTCAGTTCTCTCATCACACCACTAAAGAGGAATATTCCATTACTGTAATGAAGCTAATGGAGACTAGAGTGCCAATGGGCAGTGGGCAGCGGAGTCACACAAATCCAACGATGGGACCGTTCTCACCTGGCTGGAGAAAGGAGGTCGGTTTCCTGTCCAGGACACCTGGCCGGCGTTGATCTGCCGAGAGATCTGGGTCAGGTTCTGTCCAGCTGAGGCAGCTGTGGACTGGATGTCATTGACTCCTGGGACGTGGATCACAGATGAGCTGAAAGACACACGCATCACATCATGTGAATGAATTAAACCACCCATACTCTTAATGCTCATCTGAAAGCCTTTTCACACCAAGTACAATGCTTTATTACAGACCCCTTTACACCATTGCTATTTTAGCATCTTTGATATGATAATATATTTTTCATATGTACTTATACATTATTTTTAATTAATAAAATAATAATTATATTTATACATTTAATAATTGTATATATACACAGGTATATAAATAAGCAACTACTCCCTAAATTATGACAGGCCTCAACATTTTGGTGACAGGTGGCATTTTGAAGCCCATCTAGATGTGAGTGACGGAAAAAAATGAACTACATTTTTTCTGTCAAATGTATTTTTCAAAAGCACACAGCATAAGCATTTAATGCAATAATGGCACAAATTGGTTTATGGCCAGAAAGAAATATTTGTGACTAATAGATGTTTTCAATTCGCATACCATTCACACCAAAGTTATATTTTGTAGACAACCATAGTTAACATGATTCTGCAATATATAATATATAATTCCAGTAAAGTACAAAAATACAGGAAAAACTGTAATATTCTGAAAAATTCTTACAATTTAAAATAATCGTTTTCTATTTAAATATAAATTAAAATGTAACTTATTTCTGTGATCAAAGCTAAATTTTCAGCATCATTACTCCAGTCTTCAGTGTCACACGATCCTTCAGAAATCATTCTGAGATGATCATTTTGAGTTGCGCTGCTTAATATTTTTCTGGAAACTGATACTTTTTTAAGATTCTCTGATGAATAGAAAGTTTAAAATAACAGCATTTATTTGAATAAATGTTACTAAGTCTTTACTGTCACTTGATCAATGTAAATTGGTCAATTTAATGCATCCTTGCTGAAGTATTAAAAAAAAAAACTTAACCAAAAGTTTTGAACAATATTGTATCAGTCACTTTTTTCTGATTTTGCATGTGAAAACTGTGGTATTTGTGTGACTGGAGCTGTATTCTGCATTAAAGCAATCAAATGAGCAGACTGTTCAATTTCATCTGAATTGTGTCTGTCCATACCCGAAGCTCTTGCCGGAGTGTCCGGGCTGGAAGGGGCTGCCTTGAGAGTATAACTGCTGTCCGCCAGCAGTGGAGGACGGCACCATCATCTTCTTATCAGCTAAACACAAACACACACAGATCCTTATCGAGCTCACACTGAATGACTACATTTAAGAGAGGAGACACAGTCACACATCACATTACAGCAACATCTTTATCAGCCACACAGGGGTTATAGTACCAACTTAAGTACATTATGTATTGTAACAAATACCTACGTTACAAATCTAGTGCGATAATGCACATTGTTTTTCCATATGCACATTATATATACAGAGGAAGAGTTTAGCCCTAAGTCTTTACTGGTAAATTACCGGTTTCCATTATGATACCTTTTAAAAAAATCCGGGTAAATTTGTTCTGGCGATCATATCGTTCTTATGGAGATGACATGATTACTCTGAGCTGTTTACAAAGCTACTCTGCTGTTTAATGAGATTTTCTATCTACACATGAGCTAGATGGACATCTTTGACCATTGCTTTAACTAGTCGTGCTTCTCCATTCATCAGGCCTGCGACTCTGCAACTGGATAATATTATGCATGTCTTGTGTTTATAAGGGAAAAAAATTCTGATTGGCTAGTAATGTTAGTTTGGTTGAGAGTGAAAGCTGTGCTCCTCTTGTACAACTGGTGGGTGAACTCATGGACTCCAAAGTGATATAAACAAGTAATTATTATTTATTAATTTTTTTAAATGTAGGATTTTCTTTTTGCAGCCAAACACTGCACGCTGGAGATCCTGTGTTGTCCCCAGTTTGGACCCCCCTCGTTGCAGGCACTACCTGATTGGCTAATCCTAACCCCTCCTTCACACCTACTCCTTAACCTACCAATACTAGGGGGGTAATAATCTGTTGGGGGTCAGAACTGGGCACAACACTGGCACGGTGCCGGAGAACTTTAAACCCTGGCCACAGCAAAAAGAAAAGAGGTACAGATTCAAACTACAGAGCATGCAAACCTATCAGAATTGCCCAGATTGAACAAGTTAATGACCCTAAACAACTGGCTTTGACTAAACCTGGACTTCATGCGTTTATGTAATTAAGTGAAATCACAGTAGTATCTCTATGAACATACATCCAGAGATGCCCGTGTATATGTCACTGAAGCGTGGGTCTCTCTCCTGCGAGAACAGTGAATCGGTTTTGTCGATTGTTTTGCCTGCTTCATGAACGCCGGCTGGGACGCTGGCAACCGGCACCTGTGGAAATCAACAAGAGCGGGTCATTTCAACTCATGAAAACTGATTGCTAATAAATTCAAAATAAGAAATGAAATAAAAGCCACAATGAACACAAACCTGACTTTACTGAAAGTATGAAACCAGCCTTTACACAAAGAAAATATATTTTCTTACATATTAACACTTGGAAGATAAAACGTATTGTTAAAAAAAAAAAAAAAAAAATTATATATATATATATATATATATATATATATATATATATATATATATATATATATATATAGTATACATTGAATACATGAGGAACTGCTTTTTTCATAATGAAAAATGTGGCAGTATATTTACTTTTATTATTTATTAATGCATATTCAATTAAACACTTAATAAAAAGATTTACAAATTATTATATATGGTACGATGTGTATAAATATATGAACACATATGTAGTGTGTGTACATATATAAATACATATATACACAAAAGTGTAGTCAATGGTTGTAAACTTAAATTACCTTAAAACGACTCAAAAATTAAGTAAGATTTCATAAATGAATAAAACATAAGTTGCCATGACTTAACAGTGTACATGGAAAAGTGTAGTGCAGTTTTTTTGTCTTCATTTCTTTATATTTTTATAATGTATCATGTATGACTATACTGCAGTGTATTGCAAGCTACAAGCACTAGTTTCCCATACATGGAAATGTATTATTTAATATAATAGCATTATATTATTTTCCAATATATTCCCATTGTTTTGTAAGGGCAAACGCAGGAATCAATAATGGCGGTCACATTTTTAACACTTTCTAAATTGCAGACAGGTGTTAAACACTCACAGATAGTAAACGCTTATGGGTGCTACCCAACATCCCATGTGTGAGACATTATCTGTTTTCAACAAACAATCCTCTCTTCTTTATTAAGACGGACTCAAATGACCCCTTTAACAAAAACAACATATGACATAACATAACAAAATGAACACTTCTGACTCAAAGCAAATGTGTGTTAAGTTGTAAAATTTGTCAAAGTAAGACAAAGATGGAGGACATATTCCAAATGTGTGACTTCACCTCATAACTATGGCCTATTTTAATAGCACAGATCCTCAGAGAGGGAGTTAACGCTCCACGGCTGAAACGACTACAGTTACGCAGAGTCATTAGCCACAGTAACAAACAATGCTGTCCCAGCAGGCATCTCATCCTAACACTTGTCACAAACCATCAAGTGCACAACAGTGACCTCACACTTTGCACTGGAAACGTTTCTGGAAGATCTGGTTTCCATTCATTTCATCCATTAGTCCTGAGCCATGAACCATCAGTGGTTATGAAATTACTTAAAACAAGACAGAATGTTTTTACTTGTTGTCTAATATGTTTGTTTGTTTTTTTCAATTCTACACCAGCTTCTTTGCATATTTTCATTATAAAAAAAACATACTTGGGTTGCTAAAATTACAACTTTAATGCATTAACTTTAATGTAAATACTATATTTAAGTCAATTTTTTTCAAGGGTCTCAACAGAATAAAACAACTTTAATACACAAAACAGAAAAGCTAAAAGAAAAGATCAGTCTACTGCTTGTGAAAATTAATATATCAATATATATCAACTGTTTCTCCTAGACAGCAATGAGATTAAATGGAGAATTCTTCTAAAAACCACCCGAGAAATGAAATTTATTCAAATAAAAGTAAATTAAAATAATTTAGATGATGCAATAGGACCTGCAACCATACACAGGACAAATGATTTAGAGAATTAATTTGATACAGTTAAACAAATCAAATATTTCATGTTTTTTAGCACACTTTTTTTTTTTTTTTTTTTTTAGATTCTTTGTTAAATTTATTATTTATTTAAAAACAGAAAAAACGGACCGTAAGTTAAGAAAAAAGAAAAATCACAGATCTCAATATGAACTAACACCTCTCATCAAATGAAGACCAAATCATCTGAGCTGCTATTAAACAGCACTTCTGGAGAATAAAACGTTCCTCTGGGAGCTTTATTGGCTGATATTCAATTTGAAGTATAAATATAAAACAGCTTCAGCTGTGACACTGATTTAAGAGGGACTCGCATATAAAATGAAGGAGGATCAATTATACGTACAACACCAGCTAAAGAGAGTAATGCACCTGTGAGGGTTAGAGGACTGAGAGAAGAGTGTGAGTGTGTGAGTGTGTGTGTGTGCGCGCACCTGCGACAGGTCATAAGCAGTCAGTCCGTCTCTCTGGTGAACCTCCAGCTCAGCCTGCTGTTGCTGCTGAAGCTGCCTGCAATAAAACACACACAAGACACAACTTTAATATCAGCACCTGCTGTTTATCACACTTCCCAATGAATAAAAGCGTCATTAACTGCTCATGTAAATTATGCACATATACCAGTCAGATAAATGACCCCAAAAGAACACTCTGTTTCAGTGAAAACAGATCAATCATATGCATAACACTCCAATCCATTTTCTTTATACATTGCCTAAGTTCAAAGCAAAAAATCAGCCTCGGTGAAATAGTGTGATAAATTACATGACATTATGATGAATTTAGCAAAAGCTTTTACTTTAGCTCAACAATACCTCTAGAGTTTGAACCTAAAACCTTTGGGTTGCCAGTTTAATTACTAAGCCACACAATCTATATTCTAGCCTAAAAAGAATCTATTCACAATAATATAGTCCATAATTGAGTATTATAATACATGATCTACTTACTGTCTACATGCAGCTGTATAGGCAGCATCCTAACTGAAATAGACCCTCACAGCTAAACGACTTCAAGCATGCTACATTTAGTAATTTCTGTGGTCTAATGTGATGTTGTTCATGATTGCATTTTATTTTATTTCTGGAATTAATTTATAGCATTAATAAGATGAACCGTTGAATTCATTTTGGCGGTGACTGACGAATTTATGTTTAGTCCTGTATTTAAGATGTCATATGTGGATCAGTTTATTATAGTCACATATTAATAAAAATAGATTCATTGTGTTTTGGAACCAAACTCTTCATATATATACTTGATTATTTTTATTTTAATTACTACTGTTATAGCAAAACTATATTATTATATTATAGCATAAATAAATTATTTAATAGCAGTTAAATTAATAATGATAATTACAAACAAATAAACAATTATTATTCAATTGCAATGGTATTAACAACAACAACAATAATTGTAATACACAGCACATACAAATACTGCAGAGTTCATTTTAAATTAGCCCGAGTCAACATTTCTCGCACTTCATTTGCCATCTTTGGAGGACTAAAAGACAGTGAGCATGTCGCAGTGCATTATGGGGTTGTGCTCTCCACAAAGCAGACATGCACTGGTGTCTCAGCATAATAACAAAGCCTTCTGAGGTCAAAAATGCATCTTCGATGTCTTAAAATCCTGCCTACGTTGGAAAGGAAAAACTGATTCTCTGGCTGCTTTTGAGCTGAATGGAAATTCTCTTTTGAGAAGCAAAGATGTCTTTGTTCAGTTTCACTATCTACAAGATGAGCCATTGAGCTTCATACATACCTGCAAATGAAATAAGGGAAGCTTTCCTTATCTAAAGGAAAGTATATCACCTCAAAAAGGATGGGGAAAAAAATCGAGTAAATAAATAGCTGGTAGGGAACTGCCCATGAAAACACACACGGATGCAGACATTAGCAGTCTGAAATGCATAAACACATTCTGGGATCACACTAGGCCACCTGGAGCAACAGAGGAATGAGATGAATCAAACCAAAAACACTGAACTGCACTTGAACTTCTCGAGGAGAAGGAATGGAGGGGAAAATCTGAAACAAAAATGCAAAAAGGGCAAAAACATCCAAGAATCCAAGTTTCCACAGGCACCCCAACTCTCCCCTGCTTCCCTCCACAATTAACTCACTACGGCTCTAAATATGAAAAACCATTACAGAACACCACACGCTTTCATCTCAGCATGGGAAATCATGAGCAGGTAATGTGTCACCGGTGATGTTTCTGAATGGGAAGAGTCTCGGAGGACACGAGTGTGAGAGCGAGACCCAGCCAAATCCCCGGAGCAACTACGGGACAGATCACGGTTGTCATGGTAACAAAGGAGGAGTGAGCGGTGAAAAACTGGACCGTGCGTGCTGAGAGAGACGGATATAAATGGAGACAAGCGGAGAGGCTGAGACAGAAAATAAGAGAGACAAGAGAACAGCATGTACTGACTGATTATTTCCAGAAACTCAGGATCTTTGCCGAAACAGAGACCAGCACGAATGTGTGTTTTCAGGGAAATGTTCCTGAATTAGGGTCATGCCAACAAACACTGAGAAATGTATTCTACTAGAGAAACTGAATAAAATGAGACGAAATGAAAGGAAATTACAAAAAAAATTAATAAAAATAAAAACAAAATGAAATGAAATAAAATAAAAAATACAATAAATGTTTTGGAGAAAAAATGAATTACAATTAGGGTTAAAAAATCTTAATTTCTATACACAGGAACACTTACTTTTATTGCACAAAAAAGAAAAGATAAAAACAAAACAAAATAATAAACGCAAAAATGGATGGATGGATGATAATCAGGCAAAATCTTATTTTAATAAACAGAATTATCTTTATTGCACAAAAAAATAAAAGATAAAAAAAATTGCACAAATGGATGGATGATTGATAATCCATCCAAGTCCATTTCAAGTGCATTAGTCTTTCTAGGCTGTACACTCCTTTACTCAGCAAAAGCATATCATTTGCAATAAAATATCAATACTCATAATACAGTATCAAGTGTTACCTCACACAAAAAAAGCTAATACAAGTTAAGTGCAGCACCTCTGAATGCCATGCATTCATGCAGCACTCATCCAGCAGCTTTGACGGCGATGTGATTTGTGTGTCTGTCTGGCGCCTGTAACAAAACATCAAAACTTTTGTTTCAGAATTGCTAATGATCTGTCTGTTTGCTTTGAGAATCTAAAAGCTGTACATCCTTTATATGGAGATGTCTGCAGATGGATATCTAGTTTTTATGGTGGTGTGGAATTACGCTTAAAGCACACAAAGACTGGAGATCCAAACCCCAGATGAACCCCAGTGATTCAGCATTCACCGTCCCCTTCAGCAACACGGCTTACAAGACAAACACGGCTGGGCATTTTAAGGCCAAACAATAGAGCTACAAACAAATCTTTATTTATTTTAACCTGTTGTTGAGATGGATGCATAATTTCAACATTCAGACTCTGTAATGTACTGTAGTAATATGCGCTATTTGCAATACCATTCAAAACTTAACTGGTAAAAACATTTAAAGAAATTAATGTGCATGTTTGTTTTGTTTTTTTAAATCACAGAGACGTTAAATTTATAAAAAATTGGCATTAAACATTCATAATGTTGTGAAAGATTTTCCAAATAAATGCTGCTATTTTTAACTTTTATATTCATCAGTAATAGTGTTTTTTTATTGTTTTCAATACTGCTAATAATAAGAAATCAGTATATTAGAATTATTTCTGAAGGATCATGTGACACTGAAGACTGGAGGAATGATGCTGAAAATTCAGCTTTATATCAAAGAAATACATTACATCCTTAAAATATATTAAAATAGAAAACAAATATTTCAAATTGTAATATTACTGTACTTTTTTTGTTTGTGATTAAATAAATGGCAGCCTTGGCCGAGTAGAAGAGATTCTTTAAAGAAAAAAGAAAAAGAATTTTGAACAGTACTGTTTATTTTTACTAAAACCTTTCAAAGCATGCACGGTCTTATATTTTTGAATAATTATTCAAATAAACTGCTGAAAACCAAAAGCGAAATGCAGTTCTAATATAGTAACTTTGCAGAAATATACTGAACTTCCAGATTATGTCTGTATTTAATACTGATTCTATTTAGTGATAATCTTCCCTTTCACAGAAACTCTAAAATCTCATGTGCAATTGCACTTCAGCAATTGAGACTGACATAATTAACAGCAAACATCATTAGTTCTCACCTATGTTCAAATATATAGAATGAAGAATGAGATTTGAGAGCCGCCACACAAGGGATTCTCCATAAATAACCTAAATTAGATGTCAGAACTTGAATATAGAGCACATGAACTACTTTTATGGTGTTTTTGGAGCTTGACAGACAATTATAAACGGTCATTGTGCAAGAAGGGCTGCATGAAGATTTACACAGAATACAACATAAGCGAAAGTAAATAGTGCCTGAATTGCCATTTTCTTAATCAGTTCCTTTTAACACACTGCATGTCAGTCAGTAACACTGACTTTTGGCTCTGTTTGTGCAGTTTCCGTCTTATCTGCTTCCCTACCACACGTTCTGTCTGAGGGGTGAGTGTTTATCGCTCTCTCAGCCGCAGCATCACTGTCTATTCTGCAGGCAGTTTGCCAGTCTGGCACACCAAAGCTGCCGTCTCACCTTGGCTCCGCTGTGCATGAATATTCATCTCACTGGTGCCCGCTGCTCTTATTATTTATTTACTCATAATCTCAAAGTCAATACGGAGAGAACGACACCTAATGTGAGAAAGCTTTGTTTATTTCTGCCCATTTTTCTGGATATCCGTCACGCTGGGATTTCTTGGCTTTGGCACTGCATAAACTTATTTGCTTAATCAGTATTTCTGCCCCCCAGTAAAAATATCTAACCACCCCATAAATAGGATCATTTTACATTTAATAGATATTAAGAGTTGTTTTCAGAACATTTAGCTTTGATTAAGCTTGTTATTCTTATGCGGTTGGTTTCTCTCTCTGCATTGTTTATGATACAATGCACAAAAAGTAAATCAATCTGTCAATCTGTAATCAATCTGTCAATCTGTCATTATCCAATCACAGTATCAGTTTAGTGTTATTATATTTAATTAAAACCTTAAAAAAAAAAAAAATATATATATATATATATATATATATATATATATATATATATATATATATATACACACACATATACATACATATATATATATATATATATATATATATATAGATAGATAGATATATACACATATACACACACACACACTTTTTACTTTTTAATCAAACAAATTCAAACATAAAAATAACATTTGTCATTTCAATTTTGTTTAACTTTATATACTAAAATAATGAACAAAAAATATATATACAGTAAACTTTTGTAACATAAATGTCTTTTGATCAATTTAATGCAAAAATAACAAAAAAATACTCCATCGTATTTTTGTGGAAATGTGCCTTTTTAGGATTCTTTGATGAAAATAAAGGTCAAGAGAACAATGTCTATTTCAAATGTAATTTTTTATAACATTATTCACTTAAAATCCCCAAAACTAACTACAATAAAAACTGAACCTTCATCTGCAGATATTGCTTTCTCAAGATGATTAATGCCACCATTTAATCTCTTATTTTTCTATTATTTTGTGCTTTTTTTTTTTTTTTGGGTTTATTTTTGTGAAACAAATAATTTCCTCTACCAATTTTCCTTTTAAGAAGGCTCTGCCTTTCTAGCTTCCTCAGAGAAAATGCCCCCAGGTCGGCTTGTTCTGGCATTCTTCCACGTGTCATGGGCTGGGGAGTCTGGGATAGATGATGCCAAGTGTGATGAATGTCTCCCATATATTCACACGCTCCCAAAAGTACAACACACACACACACACAATCACTCAGGTGTTTACAGGCACACACACACACACACACACAACTCAGTGTTGCATCCACACACACCTTATTCCAAAGTCAGACATTGTTAGACTCAGATGCCCAAAAGTGCCTTGAATGAAAACAGGTGTGGTTTGCAGTAGTCTAAAACCTTAAAATTGGCTTCATATATATAAATTTTGTTTGCTGTCTCTAAGACTTTTTGAATTGAATCTCTGATGCTAACTAAGGATGGATCTATTTGATACAGTAAAAAAAACAAAAAACATGTGGAATATAATGACCTATGATAAACTATTTAAATATGTAATTTTTGGCTGTAATTTTTAAAATATGTGATTTTTGACTCCAGTCCTCAGTGTCGCATGATCTAAAATGCTTATTTGAAGTATTTCTTATTATTATCAGTGAGAATCACTGTAGCCGGTTACATAATGGTACATAAAATTTCACTAACCACATAAACAGATTAAGGACGGGTGACTGTTAAGATGACAGCAAATGATTTGCAGATCCTGAGCATCACTGACAAATACGTAATCTTGTAAAATGTGTGGCAAGTACTTCCCCTCAGTAATATACACAGAGTATGTGTGATCGCGAATCTCGATAGTCAAAGTAAAAAGCGAGCTCATATTCAAAAGCAATTTTAATGCTCCGCATATTAATATCAACTCCCAGATGCCTGCAATTTATATACAGCATAATAAACCAGCAATATGACGAAGCTGGCTCATAATTGTGATATCTGTCAGCCACTGACAATTGTATTGTCTATCAGCTCAACTCAAAGTTTTGAACAATACTTTATTTCTCATGGCATCACAAATTGCAGGGAACAAGTGACATAAATCCTCATAAATAAAAAAGACATCAAAATACTTCAGACACTCAATTCCCAGAGTTAATTTCAGCACCCTGATCTCACAAACATTTTTATAATATACACAACCTAAAAGCAAGTTTTCTCGTGGGCAACATAATCGTTTTCTCCGTGTTCAGTAGCGTGGAAATATAGAGCAATATATGAACACTTATTCCACACACAAAACAAACACGCAGTGAACATAATGAGAGCTCAAACATTACAATGTGCAAAGACTCCCTTGTTTTTCATTGTGTGAAGAGAATTACTGGTGAGGAAATTATGGTATGATGAGAAAGTTTATTGACTGTGGATGAGGGGAATGTCCGTTTTGTAACAGACCCGATTTTATTAGCATTCATTAGCAGTGTTGTGGAAGCTACTTCAAAACCATTGTTCGAAACCAAGCTAAAAGTCCTTTAACTCCAATTTAGACAAACAGCATTTTATCTATCCTTTAAACATTCATATATATATATTAGGGCTGTCAAATGATTAAAATTTTTAATCAAATTAATCAGAATTTTCAGTGGATTAATCATGATTAATCACTATTTGCAATTACACCTGAATCCGAACCATTTTTTTTTTCTGAAATGCGTACCAAAAGATAAATAACAGGACACAGATACATAATTTTCATGTATTGATTCATCAATATGTGGTTCTTTTTTTTTCTGAATTTCAAAAGTTTAACATTTACTTAATCAAATTTACCTGAGCACTATATCAAACCATGCCATTTAACTACAGATAGTGTAAGGGTTTTAGGTGAACCAGTGGTTAAATATAGCCACATATCTATGAAATTATGCATAGAGAAACTCGAAAGAATGAACTCAGAAACACAAACATGCGCCCTCTGCACTCTGGGCACTCTTGTTTTTAGGAAGTGTTCATTTGCTCTGCCACAATACTTTAGGATCGATATTTTCACGTTCTGAAGGCTTCAAGTGCCAGTAAAACCAAGTAAAAATGCAAATGCTTTTTCAAACAGCTGTAATTTTCGCAGCATTGCATGTAGGCGTTCTGCGCATGGGCATTGTGAAACACAGGACGCTATAACAGGAAGAAGCTCCAGCGTATCAACTACCAAAGTCGTCTCTGTTTATCGAGCTTGGCATGAATGTATTTGAGAGTAACTGGGGTAAAACCTTAAGCTTCTTCTGTGTTTTCGCGCTCGCCGCTGTTTTTTACTATCTTGAGAATTCAGAGATCGACGAGACTTTCCTGACCTAAATAAGTTGTCACACTGCGCATGCGTGAAATGCGTTAAAAAAATTGACGTAATTAACGACAAACAACTAATTAACGTCGTTAACGTGCTATTTTTGACAGCCCTAATATATATATATATATATATATATATATATATATATATATATATATATATATATCTCAACACAACTAGCTTGGTCTAGCTGGGAGAAAAGCTAACTCCCTCTGTTTTAAGCTAACTATACCACAGTTTATATAATTGTTCTATTGTAACTACAAAAAAGTCACTACTACACTAAAAAGTCACTAAACCACACCAATGCTAATCAATTTATTTATTAATGTAAAAATCACCCTGAAATTTGGCAGTTTTCCATGCTACAACATGACTCGGCTAATCACTGGGAAGCTATGCTAAATGCTACACAGCTTGTGCCACTGTTCAGATAAATGACTTTAAGTTATATATTATTTTCACAATATATATATATATATATATATATATATATATATATATATATATATATATATATATATATATATATATATATATATATATATATATATATATATATATATTATTTTTTCCCCTCAAACTGATTCTGGATTTGAAATGTATAATTAACAACAATAATAGTATAATTAATAATAGCTTTAGTCAATAATATTGCATTATTAGCTTAGAAACGCTAATTTTAAAGCTAAAAAGGAGTCTCTCAGATGATTTAAATCAAATAATTCTGCCAAATCAGTCACTTATGAGGTTTAATTTCAGTTAGATGCTCTCTTTTTCCACTTTTTCTAATGTATTGGTGGTCCTTTGTTATGTGTGGATATATGCATTCATTCATTATTTATTCATTTTACAAAGTGGAGGAAATTTCACAACTAATTTGAAAGCTAGCCAGGAAATCACAGTGAGACCTGGTCAAGACAGCAGCACATAAAGTTTAATACAGATAGAATCACAGAAACAGTATCAAAAATTACAAAGTATCCTTTAGAACATTATACAAAAGACCTTTAAAAAATACTCAATGTTGGAAGTGTGTCAAGATTAATTAAATTTTGCACTTCATTCTAAGGCCAAGGAGCATAAACGGAGAAAGCGCATTTTCCAAAGTTTGACAATACCCATATACAATATAAGACAATACCCTTGAAACTATTAACCGAAAACAGGAACTTGATCTAGTGCAATGACTATTTATATGAAAAGTTTACAAACTAGAAATATAAGATGGTAATTTACCTAATAGAGCCTGTACGATAAACAAGTATATATGTAACTTTCTCCTTTGATGTAAAGATAACCAATCTAAAGATTCATATAAAATACAATGATGCGTCCTTTGACTCTGCGCCAGTGACAAAACATAATGCTGCATTATAAACAGAATCTAATTTTCGAAGTAAAGAACTATCTTCATGTACATATAAATAATCGGCATTAAATAATTATTGATAAAAATTTACTCTTTACTAATTGCGAGCCTTATAAGGGTCTAGGCTTTTTTAACAACTTATCAATATGTATATTAAAAGCTCATCTTTCATCCATCCAAATACCTAGGTTTTTATAGGAACTAACTCTTTCTATAAGTGAACCATTCAAGGTCGTAATTGTCAAATCAACCTTGATTTTAGTGACTGCGCCTAAAAATCATATACTTTGTCTTATTTGAGTTTAAAACCAATTTTATCTGCAACAATGAGCGCTACATAATTAGAAAAGCATCCTGCAGTTGCTGTAAAGCTTGTTTTAAAAAATATATTGCCGTATAAATAATTGTATCATTTGCATGTCTATTCCATGACCTAAATCATTAATATAAATAGAAAATAACAAAGGGGCTAAAACAGATCCTTGAGGAACTCCAGTATATACATGAAGAAAAGGTGAGTTATAATTTTCAACAGACACACATTGAGAGCGTTCGGAAAGACAGTTTTCAAACCATTTTAAGGCAGCTTCACTGAGACCTATAATTTGTGATCTGCTGAATTAAAAGTTTTAGACAGGTCAATAAATAAAGCAGCACAGGACTTTTTACAATCTATAGAGTTTATTATATAATTTGAGACTAATGTAGCTGCAGTAATGGTGCCATGTCCCATTCTAAACCGTGACTGATTATCCTTAAGAATATTATTGGATGACAAAAAATGTTTTAATTGATTGTTTATCAGCAGTGATGGGAATAACGGCGTTATAAATAACGGCGTTACTAACGGCATTACTTTTTCCAGTAACGAGTAATCTAATTGATTACTCTTATCATCTTAATAACGCCGTTACCGTTACTGCCAAAAAATGCGGCGCGTTACTATAACTGATGATGAAGCTGTTTTTTTTTTTTTCATCAGACCAACTAGATCTCTGAGCGAGAGGCAAATACTTTTTTTTACTGTTCTTCCTTGGTTAGTGGGCAGAGCACGAGACAAGCGCATAAATGCTGACGATTGGCTGAGGTAGAGTAAAATTTCATTGTAAGCCAATCAGAGGTAGAGTTGGGCGGGTTTTCGAAAGCACGCATAGTAGTGATGGGAATTCGGCTCTTTTGACTCAGCTCACTGAAAAGAGCCGGCTCTTTGGCTCACAAACGGCTCTTTAAATGACTTTGACTATAATATTTCAATTTTTATTACATAATTATTTAATTTCTATAGGCTAAATTTGAAAAAATAGAGTTGGCTATTCAGATATGCGAGCCAGCTCCCGAAGTTCAACTAAAAAAGCCGGCTCTTAGAGTCGGCTCATTCGCGAATCGCGAACGACTCATCAAAAGCTCATTCGCGAACGAGTCGATCCATCATCACTAACGCTCATTCGCGAACGACCCATCATCGGACAGGACAGGACACACAACGAACAACACAAGCCAGTCAGTCAACCAGAGACAGGTATGGCGACGAGCCCAAATAATCCAAAAGTAGCCTTCTCTAAATGGAAGTATATACATTACTTTTTCCTTCAAGAAATTAAAGAAACAATAAAAGGAAATATCAAAAGTTCCCAAAAATCTATCGTGTTATTTGCATTGATCCACTATATAAACATAATATCTACATACATGCCATTTGATTGGAGGCTAGTCTCACTTTGTCCCACAGCAACTTTTTTTTTTAGATGTGTGTACAATGTTTCATGTTTCTGTTAATAATGTATTGTATTAAGTGTCCATTTCATTATAATATTCAGATTTATCATAAATAATTGAACATGCACATGTATTTTAAGTTCCTTTAAAGAGGGGTAGAGGTGGGGTCACGTTTGAGCATTTAAAATTTAATTTTACTTGAAAGTAACGCAATAGTTACTTTCTTAAGTAACTAGTTACTTTAAAAATTTGTAACTGAGTTACTAATTTAGTTACTTTTTGGAAGAAGTAACTAGTAACTGTAACTAATTACTTTTTAAAAGTAACTTGCCCAACACTGTTTATCAGTGATTCAAAGACTTTTGCTAAGACTGCCAATTTAGAAATAGGGCTATAGTTATTTGGGTCTGTTGGAACTCCCCCTTTAGTAATGGAATAATCATAGCTGATTTCCACATTTTTGGTATTTCGTTGGAGGTGACACTTAAATTAAATATAGTGGCTATAGGTTCTGCTACAAGATCAGCTGCCAATTGTAGGAAATAAGGCTCAATTTTATCAATTCCTGGTGACATTATAGTATCTAAATTCTTTGGTGCTTTGTGAACTTGTGCACTACTAATGGGCATAAAATTAAATGAATATGAAGTGCAGTTTTGAGCAAACTCAACAGTTTCAGTAGAAGTATGAATAGCCGAGTTAGTAGACTCGGAGGTTGAGCCAATTGATGTAAAATAATTATTAAAAATATCTGCATTAACTTCTCTGCCCTTAACTTCAGTGTGATTAACGTTTAAATGATCTAGGAAATTGGATATCAATGTAGGTACTGAAGCAGACTTGACTAGTTTCCAAAAATTTACAGGATTATTAAGAATTCCATTTATCATAGATAAATAATAATCACACTTTGCACTTTTAATTAATTTTGTGCAGTTGTTTCATAATGCTCTATAAGAGATCCAATCAGTAGAATTATTTGATTTCTTTGCATTGGCCCATGCAATATTTCTCTGTTTTATAAAAGTAAAAACTGTGTCATTGAACCAAGGATTATCTTTACCCCTTACTCTTAAATTGTTTAACTGGAGTATGTTTATCACAGATGGATAAAAATGTTGAAATAGTCTGATGGTGAAATCTGAAATAGTCCCAGGCCAAATCAACATCTGGTATACATGAAACAACCCCCAAATTACTGAGATAAATATCACGTAAAAAAGCTTCTCACACAGAAAACTGCACAGTGATCACTAATATCATTTCAGAAAACTCCCAATTCAGAATACCTGTGAGGAGCGTTAGTTAAAATTAAGTCCAATAAAGTTGATTTGCTCAAATCCTTTTGATTAAGCAGAGATGTTGAACTGATCAGATGTATCAAATGGAAAGGTTCACAAACCTCCTTAAATGAGTCGGAAAATGACGATAACCGGTCCCAATTCAAATCACCATGTAAAATCAATTCATATGTATTTAGTCCAATCATGAAGAAATTCTGCAAATAAAGTACATACTTCACTTGAAGAAGATGAAGGCGGGCGATAACAACCAGCCACAATTATGTCAGAGCCAGAAAACAAATATAGTCTAAGCACCAACAATTCCAAGCCATTTACTTTGCTGAATGACTGAATGCTTAATGACTGAATGCAGGAACAATTTATGCAATTGTTTTTGCAAATATTGCAAATATATTGCAACTTCCCCTCCTTTTGTTGTACAATCAGATCTGAAGACATTATAAGCATTTAAGTTAATCATATCATTTGTGACAGTTGCCTATATAATTCAGCTATATTGGTTTTGTAAAAGTACACAGACAGATTAGAATTGGGTTACTATATATGTACTGTCAAAATGGTCTCATTTACTATTTTCACCTCCCCGTACATATCCATAAGCCCTATTCGGACGGGCTAGTTTTCTAAACTACATTTGAGTTTCCATTCTTACCACCTGACATCTGTGATTTTCATGTACCAATTTGTACGGGACTAACATCTCCATGTTTATTACAGAGGTGGGAGGGTCTGTTTTGTGCATCTGGGCGTCACAGAAATCACGCGCTCTGTATATGTGCATTGCATATAGTCATTCGGTTTGATTACCATTAGTATTATTACACAATAAATACTAAATACTAAATGGCTAGTATTGCAAAACCATGTTAATGTGTGGTTTCTTTAGTTAAACTTGTTTTCCTTTTTTTTCTTTTTTTTTGTAGTAGGCTAAACCCATGTTAAATTTTCATAAAAGTACATCTGTAATTAAAACATTATGTAATGGAGTGCCTAAATGAAGGCGAGTAATCTTACCTGATGCTGATATTACAATAGCAAGTATTAACAGTTTGGGTAATCTGGATCTTGGTTTTATTATTTTTATTTGTTTATTATTATTATTATTATTATTTCTTTGCTGGGAAGCAAATATATCAAACATGCGCATGGTAAGACCATCTAAGGTAATTCACATTGGCCAAAACACACAAGGAAATGCGTTGTGAAATATAATACTGCTGGCAATCATAGACATTCACATTTGGACGGGATCGTTTTCTCAGAGGATCAATGAGTTTGCTGAAAAACAGTAGGTAATTTGCTCTGGAATTAAAACAGAGGTTGTGTGAGAAAAACTCAGATGTGGCAGATTCGGACGGGATTGAAATCACCAAGTACATCTGTGAAACACAGATTTCTCTAACGACCCCCTGTAAAACTAGTCCCGTCCAAATAGGGCTTTAGACAACTCCACCCTGAAAGACAAAAGAAATACACCCAAAGTTGCACCTGAGGGCAAAGAAAAAAACACCCTGCTTTAAATGCACATCTACAAGTTCACAGGACCTGTATGGGCATAAATCAAGCCCTTTCTGCCAACACCAGATGAACAGGCAAATACTTCACAAGGAGAATAAATGATACTGATGCCAGGCTCACAGAGGCCCAAACATCTCAAGGCAGGTCACATAGTTGTGGCAAACTGGTGCTAATTACAGAAACCACCCAAAACCATCAGTCATTAAAGAAGAGCTCTTGTTTGCATCCTGCTATGAAGTTTGCCATTAGTGACGCACTCATATATATATATATATATTTTTCCTGAAAAACCTAAGACACCAAAATCAAAACTAAAGTTAATATAATAATCAAGTAATTACATTTATTTAATAATCAACACTTAGTTAAAAGTATTATATAAAATTATATAAATGTCCTGTGTTTAATTAGTTTGAAATATAAACATTTAAAAAGCGGCTATGATAAAATAAAACAAATAAATCATGACAGATTAATTCAAATGTAAAATTAAATAAGGACAACCAATTTTAAGGAAAAATGTTATGCAATATAATTCACGTCCTTAACAAAAAGATCTTCTATGGAGTTATTTTTTGTCTAGCTCAATACTGAGTTTCTGTAGGTTTATGTGATTTTGGTAAAATATTTTTTACAAGCTTTTTATTGACATCTTTTTTAAAAACAAGAAATCAATACTGTTAATTTAGCACTTGCTTTAACACATCTGACATGTTTCTCTTAGTTTATCTTAATGTGTGCAGAGAATAGACATAGGCACACTCAAAACTCATCATTTAAGAAATGATAATTTTAAACTACTGCTAGTGTCAATGATTTCAGCCCACCAAAACTGTTTTGGCCGATACTGAAAATTAATTTTGGTGCAACAGCATCCAGCATTATATTTGCATTCACAACAAAGTCTATGTCAACAGCCTTTAAAGAGATGATATGAGAAGGTTGGACATACTTGACATTGGTGTTGGTGCAGATGATGTACTCGATCTCGTCTGAATAAGGGTTCTGGAAGGTGAAGCTGCTGGTTCTGATGAGCATCCACTCACGGTTCTTCATCCGGAAGCGGTACATAACCGAGAGAACCTGCCCTTTCAGCTTGACCACCTAAACACAATAGAAGAACACAAGTTCACATTTAAATCTGTAAGAACCAGCAAATACAAACAAAACAGAAGTCTAGTTGCACCAACAACTAACAGCATAACCTAGCTATGATGTTAAGTCACAACTTTCACTACTAATATGTTTGCATTGCATTATTAACTTGAAATGTATCTCTATGTATAAACTATATATGTACAGAAGCTTTTGTCACAGTAGGTGTATTGTATTGCAACAATAAGCTCATTTAGATCATGAAGGTTAAACTTTTTATGAGAGATAACATTGTGTGAATAAATGACTTGATAGTAACTTCAACACAAACAGAGTGTGCATATTAATAAATAAATGAATGAATCACTTTATGCATTTATTTACGGCTCCCTTTTTAATGCTTTTGAATAACAATAATAATAACAATGAAATAATGTCATGGGTATTTTATAACTATCATTTTTCATTTCATATTATTATTATAATTTTTTTTTTACCCTAAGGCAAACGAAGTTAGAACTTACTTTTTTTTTTTTATGCACTTCCATGTTACCTTGTGGAGAACTTAAGAACTTTTAGATTACTAATGGTGCTAACTAATTAAGTACAGCATTAGTTATAAACTAGCTTGTATTTATTAAGCCTCTAATGTGGACTTTATTATTTAAGTAAGAGCATACAAATGGCTGGTGCAACCCTACTGGGGTCTTTATCTTAATGAGTGAACGATGACTGTAATCAGTGAAAGAATAAGCAAAATATGACCAATCGTTTCCTACAGCAAATACAAAACCTATTATCAAAGTCCCCCACTAGGATCCAAAATTAATGCTCATCAAGCACCAAATGTGAACACAAATTGGCTTTAGAAATTAGGAACATGAGGAATATCGCATGCTTTATGCAAGAATGATAATGTGTCCCTCATTGATGCTTGTGACATGAGTGATTCAATTCAGAAAACAATCAAATTAAAAGCACTACAGACACTATCAATGACTATCAAAGTTTTGCTTTATATATATTGTAAGAGGAACAAGATCTCAATTAGTGTTCATGCTTTTGTGACAAGACTGGCTCACTTTGAGCTCTGGCCGGACTGAACCCCATTAACATGCTCTCCACACAGTCACCTCTATTGTCACTTAAAGCAGTGTTTGCCCATCCAAATACAGAGATTGCTTTAAATAAGAAAGCAGTGTTCAGACAAAACAACTTTCCACTCAACAGAGCATGAAAGGCGTCGAGAAAGATCTTCAGAGTTAAAAAAAAAAAACCTTAAAAAGTATCTGACAAAAATGGCTCTATTAAACAAACAGCACAAATAGCCACACTTCAAGTGAGTAATAGAAATACAGTGAGTTAGAAGAAGAGAGGGAAAAAAGAGAGGGAAAAAAGAGGGGAGAGGATATGGGATATTATTCTTGGAGACAAGAGGCCACTTTCCTTTCCGGCTTGAGAAAGGACCCTAAGATCTCAGGAGGGAAACAGACAAACATTTTAACTTCTTAAACAGATCCCAGAGTTCACGGTTTCTCAAACCAACCCTGAAGTCTCATGACTCACATCCAGGCTTCAATGCACCTTTCATCAGAATTACTTCACACTGCTTTGATCTGAAATGAGCTGCAAACTGAGTCAATCAAGGGATTTTTTTGCTGCTTTGTAATAAGAAACTGAGAACAATGAGGAAATTATGCATGCATGTGTATAAAAACGAGAAAAAAATCTTAAAGAGCCACACAGATGGGAAATCAAAAATGACCTGTATTACAGTGTATGATGTAGCTGTCCATCAGTGTAAACAATGTGCAAAGTAATTCAACCAAAACGTACATGATTTATAAAGTTATTGGCTTCTAAAGTAAGGAGTCGACTCTGAATCGCTGAAACGAGTCGTTATAGATTTCAAATCTTTTGCCCATCTCTATGTACGTCACTAGAACACTTTGCATAATAATCTCCGCCTACCGTCTTGAGAGAAACGGAGCTCTGACCTGCCCCACCCCCCCACACAGACGCTCTGGTTGGTGTGATAGCATCATGTCGAGGAGACGGTGTATTTTTAATTGTAAAGGCAAGTTTGTTTTATTTTCACTGCCAAAGAATGAAGATCAGAAGAACCAATGGCTAAAATTCATTTTTACCACAATACCAGAGCAGTACAACAAATCCCTTTTGTTCTGTTCACAACATTTCACTGATGACTGCTTTTCTAATCTCAGTGAGTACAAGGCAGGATTTTCAAAGCGTTTGGCCATAAAGGATGGTTCATTTCCAACTTTATTTAGAACAACGAGCATCTCCAAATCATAACACGAAGTATGATTATTAAGTTATGTGTTTGTTTTCTACCGAGCGTCTTATCAGTATGTGTTTTGTCTGCAGCCTGTCTGCGCTGATCGTCATGTACAAACACGTCATTAAAATGAAGTGTAACAAGTGCTGCTAACAGACATTCTGTGATAAAGTTATCCATATGAAAACAACGCCCCCGCGCTGAACGCGCTATTCAGATTCAAACTGAAGCGCGCGGCTTGAATACACACACACAGAAGGAAATGCAGCGAGACTGTTCAAGTTTTTTATTTTACTGTTTGCTTCGCGGTGAGAGGAATAAGACACAATTCACCCCAAACAGATGCTAACGCATAGTTTACCGTGGAGGTGTGTGCGGAACAACCAATCCAAACTGCTTATGTCAGTTGACCAATCAGAACACAGTATGCTACCGAAAGGTGGGGTTTAAGGAAACTGAATCTTTTGAACAGCTTCGCGCGAACCGTTTGGGCATCTATGAGAATTGAGGTAATTTTAAAATTATATTTTGACAAAATGACAATGTTTTTTAACCTTGGATGGATTTAAACCTAATGTACAGGACTTATAAACAGTGATAGGAAGCTTAGAATTTTCATCTTACTGGCTATTTAATGAATAAACATTTTATTTCACTTGTGTTTTAAAACCAGCAGGGCAACTAGAATTTAATGTAGTCCTATAATTTATTGGCTTAAATACACCTATTTTACAGAAGTTACAAGTCACATGACCACTGATATACAGTATTGTGCATCCCTGGCTGTGATTTATGCATTTAGATTTGATTGGATTGTGAATGAAATTTGGTTGAAGGTGAGATACAGAAAAATAAGAGGGATTAAGACTTTTAAATGATAAAGCGAGTTATAAAATTAGGTTTGATTCGATTATAAAAGCAGGAACATGTATTAGAGAGTCAATTTAAATTTTAAGTTGACTTTAGGGAAGCCAGAGAATTTTGGATTGTGAAATCAGGGCAGGATCTTTGAGAGATTAATATCTCTCTACGGTTTTCTTTTTCCATTCTTTTATGACAAATGGTCTCTTCATCTTCACGCAGTAAAGAATCTGTCAAGTAAGAATCCAGTAGTCCACAACATCAAGTGATTTCGAGCAACCCCCTTGAAAGTACATTGTTCTAGCCTCTGACAACTCAGTATCGAAACTACAGGCCAAGAATAACACGCTTTCACCGTCTCGCTACGCATAAATTGTCGGCTTTTGTTCCACTTGGCTTCAAAAGTAAAAGATAAGACGCAGATAAGGCTCAGAAACAGGTGTGTGTTGCGGACGCCGCCACGTGTGTGTGTGTGTGTGGTCTCGAGTTTCGAAGACGTCCAGTTATCTGAAGGCTTTTCTGGATGTCAGCCAAAGGGGTCTTTATCAGCCGTCAACAGACCTACGCAGAGAAAGAGGCGAAAGTACTTTGACAAATCTCTTCGTGGCGTACCTGACCACTCAACCTTGGCCTTCCGGGAGAAGCGAGGCGGAGGATTTGAGGGGCTTTTAAGAAGCAAAGCACGTAATATAGAGGGCACGATCATCTAGGGAGTAAAAACACTGCGCACACCCTTCAAGTGCCCACAATATCATCCCATGGGGTGGAATACCAACACACACACACACACACACGGTTGGCACACACGCGTGTGAAGAGAATACTGATAGTAGCTGTAAACCCCAAGACGGGAAGTTGAAGACAAAGAAAAAGGGGCCCAAAAAAAGAGAACAAAAGCTGGTGGAATAAAGAGCAGGATAAAAGAAAAACAGAGAGTTTTTGTAAAAGACCAAAGATAAGGAGACAGGATGAGGTAAAGAGCAAGAACAGAGGTGAAGCGAAAAATAAAACTTTTCAAATTCATTTTCACTCACTGAAATAAAGATGAATAAAAAAAAAAAAAAAAAAAAAAATTATATATATATATATATAAACATTAAAAAAAAATATTCCTGTCAGTTTGAACTATTTAGTTACCAAGGCAACATTTATATTTTGTTTAAAATTGAAATAGTTTTAATTACTAGAACTGAAACAAAAATTAAGGCTAAATTGAAAAAATGGAAACAGAACATATAAAATCTAATTATGAAATATTAAAACCACTAAGAAACACTACAATAGTACATAAATAGCATATAAAAATAGAAAAAAAAACAGAAAGATAATAAACTACAATTATCATTAATTGGAATAATGAAGAAATTAAATATATCAGATGAAAAACTTTGTTTTAACGTTTCTAATTTGTTTAAATTTAAGTAATAAAATGACTACATTTGAAAACTGAAACAATTTAAATTAAAACTAAATAGAAATATTAAAAACTATTAAAAATGACAAAAATACTCAAAATAAAATTTGAAAATATAAAAGTTAAAAAGAAAAACTAAATCTGAAGAAACACTATTATAGTATATAAATAATACTAAGAAGAAGAAAAAAAACTGGAAATTCAAGGAAAAAGGTGCTAAAAACAACCAAAAGCATGAGTAATAACAACCAGGATAAAGGAAAGATATATAGATGAGGTAAAGGACAGGAACAGTGACCTGACAGGAAGAGCAAAAACTAAAAGTGAACAGAAGCAAAAATGTAAATTATATAAATAAAATCTACCAATAAAATATATAAAACATATATGAATAAACACAATAATAAAACATGAGCAATACAGAAAACAATGAATAAAGAAACAAAATGCCAGACAGGAACTTAAGGGTAAAGTCAGGGGGCTGAAAAAGACTGAATGTCAGAAAAATAAGGAGAAGGATAAAAATAAAACAGATAGGGTGAGGTAAAGAGCAGGAACAGAGGTGATGTGACAGGAAGAGAGAGCGAGGAAGTCAAAAGAGCTTCTGAGGAGCACCAGCTTGCTGTTTAATTGGCAACTGGATTAAAAACAGAAAGACAAACAACAACAACAGCTGCAACAGAGAAAACCTCTTTAAATGTCCAAACACAAGACTCTTCACCATTCTCTGCAGGTACTCGACGAACTCTCAGGGGTAGCCAATCGACACCTACTAACCGATGGAGACTTGCAAACAGCACTCCACTGACTGGAGTGGGAAGGCAAAGGATTTGGGGTTTTTCTTGGCAAGCAACATTCACATAATGTCACCCCCCTCAGAGTTTGCTCTTTCCCTGCTCTGGGGTCTATCGAGTTCACTGTGTCACCTTGTCTTAGATGTTTCTCCTAATATTCCTGAGACTCAAATTATAAAATGAATGTGGTCACCAGCTCAGATCAGTTGCTCTTTGGGGAACTTCATGAGAACTGCTAGAGTTCATATTGAGATATCTGGTTTATGATGCAGACTTGGCAAATCGGAGCACAGTTTGAGATCTCTTGAAACTTGAGGAGATGCATGGGAGATTACTGGTGTGTTTTTCTCAGGAAATCAGAGAATCATGGACAAGATTCATGTCTTCTTAAAGAAGTTAAAGTGTTGCCGATCAACTCAATGAGAAACACCTCAAATAACATCTACCTGACGTTGCATGTTCTAATATGATGCAGTTTTTAATGCTTATTTTTAAAGAATCTGTCTGTTGCATTAATTTGTGCTTCATATTTATTGTGCTAGATTTATGAAATATATATATTTTTTTACAAAATATAGGAAGTTCATACAAATATTCCCAATTACAATTCTTGAAAATTAGCCTGACTATATGGCAATTTTTAATGAAAATTCACTGATCACTTCAAATAAGTGAGCGGATTATTTTGCCATGACTAGCTCAACGGGAATTGTTGCATTCATTTTAGGGATGTGCATCTCCATAACTGATTGGTCTACAATACTATAACTGGTCAAATATTTTCTTAAAAAAATCTTTATTTTTAAGAATATTATTCTTAAGAATGTTTCGGTAATCCAGCCCTAGTAGACCAATTAGCTCTTATTTCTTCTCAAAAAGAACATCGAGAGATCTTATTTATTTTGTTTCTTTCCTACAGGATCACGGTGCTGATGAATGTGTGTAGGACTGGAACAGTGCTGGTGGTTGGGTTTCCTTTTGTTGGTGTACCTGCTGGAAGCTCTCTCGCAGGTGGCTCTGGTCCTCCGGGTGGCAGAACTCCAAAATGTCTTTACCAAGAAGATCCTGTTCAAACCCAAGAAAAGGAACAGTCATATGAAAGCTTGATTCATACAAACTCTTCATATTTGTTAAATAGAGCACAGCTGATGAGAGAGAATTGTTTCTCCCACCCCTTCTCATCAGACTAACACGGTTTGCCAGATTGAAGACAAGAAAACCTCTGGTCATAGAGATCTTTAAATGGATGTTGAGGCTTTTTCGTTGCAATTTCTGACCCAGTTCATTTGCTGGCTTCCTTGGCTGCAATACGCTGTGTTTTCTGACAACTGGCAACCCGGGGTGTCAAAATACTATTGGTTAAATTAGCAGTGGAATCACCCAGACAAAAACAAAAACAGACATTCCGACATGGAATGAACATTTCAAAGTAGAATCACTGCCTGTAGCATTGTTTTTTGAAAAAACATGTTTGTGAACTTAGTATGTTTCCTAAATATCTGCAAAACTCATATAATTGCACAGAGCACATTTAATATAAAGCTGCACATTCAGTGAAACTGACCTGAGGCTGGTAGCCAATCACGTTGATGCAACGAGGGTCCACAAAAGTGATGATGCCATCTGAGTTGTGGCGGGAAAGGAACTCCGTCGGCACAGAGAGTCCGTTCATATCCATGGAAACTGGCGAGCTGGTCACCTGAGAGACGAGGTAAAGGGATTTTTACACAAACAGATGGTCATGATGCTCAAACAAATAGATGCATGTTTTGTAGTGCCGCGCTATCATGGGATTGTGGAAGAATTAGTTATAGCCGTCTATGCACATTCAGATGTGGGAAGGTATTTATTGAATACAAATCACATTTAAATGCTAGACACACGTTGAAACCTTAAGTATACAAAAGTTTTATGCAGTGACCCTGATTTTAAAAGGTGAGTTTGTTATTTGAGAGCTGACAAGGTACTTTTTATAATGATAGATGAATTAAGTTCCCAGAAATATGTGACAAGAAATGTGAATAATAATAAGTTAAGGTAAAGAAAGGACAGGTTCAACATATCCTAATACATCTTCTCTCTAGAGTTTGCCTGCATGTGCACAACAACTACAGAAGATTGTTGCCATGTGGTTACTAGGGTGTATTGTCATTATAATGTTGCCATGTGGTTCCTAGGGTGTTCTACTTGTTAGTATGCTGCTGTTACTAGGGTAGTTTTTTTTTTTAAGTAAAACACCCTAGTTTTTGAAGTAAAAAAGAAAAATAAGATAGCAGCTAGAACACTGCAATGCAGTTGCTAGATTGTTATAGTTGTTAGAATGTTGTCATGAATATGCTAATGTGTTCTAATGGTTAGAATGTTGGATGCGGTTCCTAGGGTGTTTTTTATTAGAATGTTGCCATGCAGTTGTTAGGGTCTTCTAGTAGGTAGAAAGTTACCATGCAGTTGCTAGGGTGTTATAGTTGTTAGAATGTTGCCATGCGGTTACTAGGATGTTCTAGTTTTTAGAATGTTGCCATGAAGTAGCTAGGGTGTTCCAATTGATACAATGTAGCCATGCAGTTGCTAAGGTGTTCAAGTTGTTAGAATGTTTCCATGAAGTAGCTAGGGTGTTCCAATTGATAGAATGTAGCCATGTAGTTGCTAAGGTGTTCTAGTTGCTGGAACGTAGCCATAAGGTTACTAGGATATTCTAGTTGTTAGACTGTTGCTATGTGGTAGCTAGGGTTTTCCTGATAATTGCTATGGGGTTCTGTTTGTTTGCTCAAATGTTACTATACAGTTGCTATGGTGTTCCAGGCAGATGCAAGCATGCTGTCATGCATTTGATAATTTTATTGCCATATACTGTACAGCCGAGATCCAGACATACCTGCAGTCTTCCAATCGCAACCAAGCAGTATTTGCTGGTTTGACCTGCTTCCGTGTCTTCATCCGGAATGGTCATGCCTGGAAAAGAAACCGCGACAGTCATTTGTCCAAACACCAGACTGAATACATGTGGAGATCCTGATGACTAACATGTTTATTCCCACATCATTTTCTAATGAGATGCTATGTTGCAACAGTACACATGACCTGTTTGGGAATCTTTGTGCAAAAACATGTTTTTGATCCCAGATATTGGCATTTTCTCAATATTTTTGTCAACGTCTCCATGACTCATCAAGAGTTTTTTTCATTCATAATGATTTATTTTAGTCTTCTAAAACCAGTAGCAAAGCGGTTATTGTTCCTGGATGTTGTCATGCCGTGTTTATGTGGAGTATATGGGACATGAAGTCAGACAGATGGGAATCAGGGCAGAGAAACGACTCCTGTCCTAGAGTTTGTTTAAGCAGGAACATGAAGCGTTTAATCTCTTTTTAATTGCATTAACGATTTCTCGTTGACACACTTCCTTCTTTGCCTTGACCTCATTATGGTTGGCGGCTAAAAAAGCTTTTCAGGATACAATGATCTTTCTGAATGACGCAAAGAAGAGAAAAAACATGAGAAATAGAAAATAAAATAAATACTACTCACAATGTCTAAGAACTGCTATAAAAAGATTTGAGTATCTGTTTCTTACATAATTGTTTTTATTATACATTTTTCATATTAGATTTTTGTTTTCAACTTTCTTTAAAATATGTTTTACAATACAAAATAATTTAGGCTCAACCGATGAGCTGTGTGAGGGGTAAGGCTACTTTGAGGCAGCTGTGGCCTAATGGTTAGAGAGTTGGACTTGTAACCCAAAGGTTGCAGGTTCAAGTCTCAGTGCAAGCAGGTGAGGGGAGTGAATGAACAGTGCTCTCATCTACCCTCAATACCCATGGCTGAAGGGCCCTGAAAAAGGCAATTGCTCAAAGTCCCGGGTGTGTGTTCACGGACTGTGTTCCCAACTCACTGCTGTGTGTTTGCACTTGGATGGGTTAATTGCAGAGCACCAATTCAAATGAGTATGGGTTACCATACTTGGCAAAATGTCATGACCTTCACTTTTTTTTTTTTTTCACTTTCACTACAGTTTGCTCAGCCAAAAAGTGCATCAGTCCCGGAAGTAAAATATCCTATTTATTTTCTACATAGAATAAATTATTTTGAACGATTACTTTAAAAACAGACCTACTCTGATCTCAGACCTTGTTAATTGATAGTTTCTGCTTTTATTGAAGTCATCAGCCTACATCATTTCAACTTATTTTTTTTTACAGAATCGTGTTTAAAAGCTTAATTCCTGGTGAAAAACTACACTACTAATGACTCTGCAGCGATATCTCCACTAATCAAAGAACTGTGGCAAGCCAAAAGAACACTTTTTCCTATTGTCTCAAACTACTTATTTTGCATTAACATAAAATATATTGATTTCTTATATATAATCAACATTTTTAAATTAATAGATTTTAAATTTTTCCATCATTTCTATCAATGTCATTCACAATGCTTTATGGGATCGTGATTCTTTCCCTTCCCTTATGAAATATGGTATACAGTTGTGTCTTTTTGTCTGGTTTTTGAAAAAATAATTTTTGCTTCAATTCAAGGTTTATAAAGTTGCTATTCACCTAGTAAATGGTTGGTTTGGTTCAGAACTATTAAAAGATTTTTTATAAAGCCCTATGGGGAAAAAAGAATTAGAAAAATACACTTGGAAACAAGGCCACTGACAAACTCTTTCACTCTATTGCAGACCCACTTCTCAAGGTTAAACTGATTCAAACCAGTAACTTGTGAGTATTTTTAACCAATCCATTTAAATAATCGCTTCAAAAGACTCAACACTTGTCATTCTGTATATTTGTTTTTATGCATACAGCAAATATATGCAGTACTGAATAATATAAATACAGAATAGAGTGAAATCTGGTCAATTTATTGTCTCATTGTCAATATTTCATGGTCTGTTCCCACGTTCACACTGCAAACTGTCACCTCGAGTAAAATACAACTCAATGCATCAGCGGTGCATGGCTGTGCAGGGAACAGCAGTTCACAATACTAATGACTCTGTGCTACAAATAAACAGGAACGGTATATATATCACTGCATAAATGACACATTCAGGGGGAAAAAAAACTTCTCTGAAAACAGGCTGCATACCACGGACAGATGCACCGATGGTTTGAATTAATTTACTGCCTTTAATTTGCACAAACTGACATTATACAAGCAGACAGAATTCATTTGCTTGCATATCAAAGTAATAAAGAGCACATAAAGCCTTGTGTTTGTTTTGCAAATGCTATGAAACTGATCAAAAATGCATATCAGGGCCATCTGGTGAGGCCAGAGCATATCCTAACCATTAATGCACTGATTAGCATTCAGCGTGATGAAAACGATACGAGATGTCTTTTAAATCACCACATTCCAGTATGACACCATAATGGCTGACAATCATGCATTGCAGGTTATTTTTATCCTTACTTTGTGCCATTATGCAACAAACAGGATGTCCAGCATGAGTGATTAATTTTATACGACGCACACATATGTTGGAGATGCGCTCAGAGGATACCTGGACAACCTCCAACAAAGATATGAGGCTAAAAGTTCAGGTTTTTGAGTTAAGGGTTCCTCAGTTCACAGTCTTTTTCTTCCTTTCTCACTGCACACATGCTGTTGTGTTAATAGGAATCACAGGCCAGGGGGGGCGGGGGGGTATAGCATGCTGGTGTCATATGGGAGTCATCCAAAAGTCCAGACAGTTCTGCGGACTGAAGGGTTCGATTGGAATTTAACACTGAATTCCAGAGTTCTGGTAGTTCAAGAAGTTCAAACACATTTTCCAAACAACTTGTTCCATTAGGTTTCAGATTGCAAAAAAAAAAAGAGAAAAATGTATATATATATATATATATATATATATATATATATATATATATATATATATATATATATATATATATATATATATATATATATATATATATATATATATATATATATATATACACACTTTATTTTTATATAAAAAAACACCAATAATATTGCTACTCTTTATGTCTACTCAGATACTGAGTAAGAATATTAAATTAATATTAACAAGCGGAACCTACAAAAAAAAAAAGGACTGGTTCCTCTGAATCATTTGCATCAGTACATGTTGATGATGAATGCAAGTTAAATGGATGATTCACCCAAAAATGAAAACTGTCAATATTGTATCGCCGCCATCATACTTAAAACCCATAAAATGTTGGTTAGTCTTTTAAACACAAATTAAGATTTTAATGAAACCTGAGGTCCAGAATCAACAACTACAAGGACACATGGCTGAGCTTCGGTGTTTACCATGTCTTCACTACATAGTGTATATGTGTTTATATATTAAATCTGTTCATCATATTAAGTGATTGCATCAAGGATCAAACCTCTTGATTCATATGGATTCGTTTTATAGTGCTTTTTAATTATTTATTTTTTTCAGATCTTTTAAGTTTGAGTGACCTCGACTTTCAAATCCTCAGACATTGAGAATGTCTCAATTTGTGTTTCAAAGGTTAACCAAGATGCAATGTCTTTGGAACAACGTGAGGGTAAATAAATGACAACTTGGGTGAACATTTCTCTTTAAGTTACATTTAGCACAAAAATCACATGATTCAAATAATAATTTTTGGAACCAGCTAATTTACATGCATCAATAACAATAAGTTCCACTTGCCAATACATCATTTAATTTAATAATGTATCAGCATTATTTAAAAACATAAACTTTAATAAACAATAAAGAATTTGTATTAATAACTAACATTAACAAAAAATGTTATATACTGTAACAAATGCATTGCTCATTGTTCATTAATACACTTATGTTGCATAATAGAAGCTTATTGTTAAGTGCACTGTAAAAAAGATTTATTACAAGGCTTCTGTATGCTTTTTATATTTATATAATTTAATGTAGGACTAATTAACTTAATCTATATCACACAAAGAGTACAGTTTTTCCTGCAGATGCATGAGCACATTTAATAATCATTTTGTACAAGTAAAGCAATAAGTGACTTACATTTATTACATAATATTGCTTGTTTTTGCTCAATTTTGCTAACGAAAACAGTTCCAAACAAAGATCACAGCATTGTTTTGCATCTCTAAGCAATGGACGGTGTTTATTATTGAATGAATCAGCTTTTTGAACTAATCCGTTGAATAAATGATTCAGTGATGTACTCATTAACACAGTCAAATGCTTTGTATCTGACTGAATCAGCCGTTTGAATGAATGGTTGAAGCTCAATGACTCACTCGTTAACATTCACTTGCTGTCACCTACTGGTGGTTTTAATTTAGCGTTTCAACTTTTTTTCTTCATGTTTTAAATTATTTCAAATGTCAGTATTCAAAGTTTTATGTTAAAAACAAAACATTAGGCCTATTTATACATCTGTATCTGCAGTTTAAATCAATCCATGTCCCCTCTGAGATGCATAAACTGTAAATACATGCCATTTCAGACGCAGATTCCAGAAATGTTTTCTTATGTTGGAATTAAAAGACCCTAATTACCGGATGAAGTGCTTCTTATTCTTACCCCAAAAATACAAAATGGAAGAAAGAGTTAAAACTGAACACAATCTTGTTAGTCAAGTTGTGCACACTTGTACTTCTACTTTCAATACTTTTACCCCCCCAATTTAAAAAATATTATCCTAGCCTTAGATCAACCTTTATTTACCCAACACTGGTCCACTTTGGAGTATTTGTTTGGATATTTGTATGTTTGTCTCTGATTCAGTGGCTTTGAACTGACTGTGTTTGAGTGTGTTTGTGTAAGTACCCGCCGGCGGCCAGGCCTTGATGTAGCCGGTACAGTGCACAACGGAGTACTGCGCCTCCCCCTCCTTAGACGGACCAAGACCATTCCTGTGAATGAAAGAGAAACGAAGAATGAAACAAACAAAACATGTCTGGTACTCGTGTTTGGTCCTTTAAAGTTGGTATTCGGGTCGTATGAGGATTACGGGCTGCAGGATCTGATTTGGAAAGCCGGCACGAACATCCGCAAAAATGTTCCCTTTAGCATTTCACATCAAAACAAAACACAGAAGCACAACAACAGCATGACTCCATCTGCACACATCAAGATGATTTCAGACCTGCTTTTATTTCAATATCACTACAGTTCAAAAGTTTGGGGCTGGTAAGCTTTAGTGTTTTAAAAAGATCTTCCTTCTGCTCAGCAAGGCTTAATTTATTTGATCAAAATTACAGTAAAAACAATAATATTGTGAAATATTATTTGATCAAAATTACAGTAAAAACAACAATATAGTAAAAACAACAATATTGTGAAATATTATTACAATTTCAAAGAACTTTTCTATTAAAATATATTTTAAAATGCAATTTATTCCTGAGATGCAAAGATTAATTTTCAGGATCATTACTCGTGTTCAGTTAACTTTAAGTTTTTTTTTTTTTTTTAGATTCTTCAGGTGAACAGAAAGGTTAAGAGCTTTTATTTGAAATAAAGCTCTTTTGTAACATTATAAATATCTTTAGAGACAGTTTTGATCAAATTAACATGTCCTTGCTGAATAAATATATATTTTACTGAAAAAACTAAAAACAGAGTACATTAAATTTCAGCTTTAGATGAAGTAAATTTTAGTTTTTGTTCAACATTTCTATTTAGGTTTTATATCAATGTTTTAGTAATTAGATAAAAGTAATTTAATTTCTATGCCAATAACACAGACAAACAGAACTGAAGATCACGACCATTTTATATGTCGAAATGTAATGGATTGTAGCATTGACACATTGAAAAATATACATTTCAGCACCGAAAACAGTGTACAGACTTAAAAGTAATAACATGAGAGCAAAATAACATTTCCTGGAATCTTCACAAATTAAATATATTTAGTCTGCTGAACTTAAGAGATTTTAGAAAAGCAAAGGGAAACCAAATATGCACAATATCCTTGGACTCTGAATCAAACTTTTTACCCCGTCCATTAATACGAAGCACTTCGTGTGCCTTTCTCATAATGTTCTTCATGCGCTCTGTGCACAATCCCATCCCCTGTCAAATCAGTCAAGATTAGATTTAGAGTTTCCATTTACTTTGAGTTCATTAATTTATTTTCAGTTTGCAAGCTCAACGGATAGCTATGCCATGGCAGTTAGTTTGCAATCATCATTTAATTCTTGTTTATGAGCTCAACTGCGTGCCCAACACAAGGTCATGGGTTCGATTCTTAGGGTCAACACATAAAGATCAAGCACATTCCTTTAATGCACTTAAAGTCATTTTGGATAAAAGGATCTACCAAATGGAAATGAAAACCAATATTATTTTGTTTTCGATTTAGTATCCAATATTATCCCTCATCCATATTGGCCCAGTTTTGTGAACTGTACAACAGGCCTTTTTGCATAAACATTTGACACACATGTGCCATTTATCAATCAGACATCTGCAATGTATTTCTCTCACAGATGTTCCTGGAAGAGGCGATTCCTGCATTCCAGAGCTGTCAAAACCCAAAAAACACACAGCACTGCAAGTTTGATGCATTGGGTTAAACATCAGGGTTCAAAGGGCAAATTACAGGAGGGATGAACATAAACACTGGTGTTTAAGAACAAATTCTATGAATTTTCTTTAAGGATACACAATTCCTAGAAGTCATTCATGTAATGCCAAAAGTCCTAAGCGCTGCAAGACAACTAAGATAATAGATAAGCGTTTATTTAATTATCTGTGTGCTGCTTTACTTTCACTGTTTCAAGACTTACCATTAAACCATGTTCAGAAACAAAAAACAGACTCTAAAATGTGCTATTTAAGTAATATTTAATTAATTGCTTACTGTAAAGAAATTCCTAATGGAATCCGATGCATTCAGGTTTATTCAGTCAGATAAAATACTTTTGACTTAAAACAAACTAGTTCATTTACATGTTAGCACATCAAGCTGACTTTTAGATTACCTGACAAAACGTTCACAAGGTACATTGTTTTTTTGTTTTGTTTTTTAATGGGTTTGATTGTAAGTGTACACTATAAATGAATCAGCAAATCTTACTGCACAAGTCCTGTTTTAAATTACAGGATGTTTGGTTAATAAACTAGGGTTGAAAATTGTAAATATGAATAAAGAAGAAGATTCATACCTGTATCTCTTTCTCATGCTGGACAACCGATTCAGTGAGATATGATCCAGTGGAGCACTGCCACACCTAAAAAACATTTGAATATCCTTAAATTCTCACCATAAATGGATGAGACTACAAATGCATGTACATTTTTGTTAAACATTAAAGTTTGGAAACCTCAAATTAATTACATTAAGTTATTTGTGATAATAAATGATTAAAAAAAAATTAAAGAGCAAAGAACATTCAGATTAAATCAAGTGCATTTCAAGGGCTCCATTAACTGTGAAACGATGCAGAAAAAAAAACTACACTGACAAAGTATGTTAAACATTAAACTTTGGAAACATCAGCTTTTAATGGCACAAATGATCACCTAGATGATTTAAAATAAAATAAAAAGATTGTATTATTTAAAAAAAGCAATGATAAAAATTGTAAAAGATTACATTGAAATAATATGTACTCCGAGGTCATGTTAACTAAAAATAAATTTATTTATTTTTAAAGAAAAATACTGACAAAATTATATATATATATATATATATATATATATATATATATATATATATATATATATATATATATATATAATTATTATAATTATTATTATTTTATTTATTTTTTACTTTAAACCTCAACAACTTAACTATTTTAATTTATGGCATATAGTAAATTACCATATATTTTATGATGATAATAGTAAAAAGCAATCATTTTTTAAGTTTTTTTTTTTTTTTTTTGTGGTACAATCGGCAAAGTAGATTCAGATTAAATACTATGTATTAAGAGGCTGCATTAACTATTAAATACTAGAAACTAAACAAACAAATAAATAAATGAACAGTCAAGATGTCAATACAAATTGACAAATACAAGAAAACTATATATAAAAAAAAAAATCTTAATTTTTGTAAAACTTTTAACCTCAACTCAATTTATGGTACAAATGATCACTTATTATTATTATTTTTTTTATGTTGGTAAAAATATATACATGTATTACATTTTTGTGGCATTTAATTCGGATTTAATAATATGCACACAGAGACTGCATAGCTAGAAAATAGTTTAACAATTACTAAAGAAAGAAAGAATTGACAATTAAAAATGTTGTCAGTCATGTTCACAGAAAAATACAAGACTACAATGTTTTTTTAAACTCGAAACAAAAAAAGTTTTTTTTTTTTTTTTTTTTTTACAACTAATAATAAAATAAATAAATTATTAATAGCACAACCACTGATGATATCTAATATTCTAGTGACCATGTTATGACTATGTATAGCTGTTATCATTTGAATCCAGCAAGTAAAGACAGTAAAGACTATACGAGCGACCTGAAATCTCTGACCCTGTTGAGGGGTAAAATAGTTCACATCTGTTCCAACTTGAGCTGTTTATCTCCCAAAATCACTTCCATTCAACCTGGCGAGACAATCTGTCGTCCCTCGGGTCTATGTCAAATAGGCTGTGTTCATGAATGCAAGGTATGCAAATAAATGGCATGTACGTTTTTGGACAACAACAAGCAAGTAAGCGTCCTTCAGAGTTGACTCATGATGTCTAGAATTGTGTAAGAACTTTTAAGAATGACGCTCATGCTTTTTAGGGGTTCTGTTTATCTCAAGCATTTTAACACACACTCAACAGATGCGCTCATCCGCTAGCATGCGGTTTCAATCTGTCAAAGAGCCACAAATAGAAATCATTAAACATGAACACAGTTGCTAACTCTCATATTTATGTGCTAAAGGATGCACAAAAACATATGCGGCTTAATCATGCATTATGTTGGAATTTGCTCGTCATGGTTTGCGACTTAAACTGGCACGGACATTCAAATCAAATTCAGGAAGTGCATGTTTTCATCTGGTGCTAAATATGGACCAAACAACATTTCCAAACAACATTATGAATGAAAACACCTTTTAAACATACTGCGGGGAAGGACAGGAATGTTCGGCAACGATAAACATCAAGTTTCTGTTTGCCTCATTGCTAAAAAAATCCAATTAATATTGCATTTTGTTGTCTTGAAAGTTCATGCAGGCTTTAAAAATCAACCAGTAAAATTTTAGTATTTTCAGAAAAAGAGATGAATGAAAAAACTTGGATAAAGAAGGGAATATTTCATGAAGGATCATAATGAAGACAGAAAGATGCATAAACCCAGACTTCTACACCTACAGTTAATAAACACATAGGCGTGAATTTATTTCTAAGTAGTTATAATGTCAATCAGCTCACCTAAATATGAACCTTTTAAAACATCACACAGTGTAATTAATTTTATGAGAGTGACATAAGCTCTCAAAATCTGCTTAAATTGGATCCAAATGGCCTCAATATGCAAAGACTATGGTGTGCCAATATCTAAAAAATCGATATGCTGATGGTTCAAAGCTCATTCTTCTATTGGGAATCGAACTTGCAACCTTCCGTTATGAGTCCTGATCGTTAATCACCACACCAGTGACCATGAGATCTGTACCTCATTCTGCAGATGAAGGAACGTCTGGAGCCCATACACATTCTCATAGAGGACTGCTGTCCTTCCTTCTTCACTGTCCCCGTCTTCAGGTCCAATATACGCCCTGGAAATCAACACACACACACAGACAGGAAAGAGGAAAGATGTTTTTTATGTGTTTGTTTTTATTTTCTGTGATGCAAAGCTGATTTTTCAGCAGCCATTTCTCCAGTCTCTGCATGATCCTTCAGAAATCATTACATTACAATAATATATTAAAAGACAAAACTATTTTAAAGGCGACATCTCTCAATCTGGAATGTCTCCATCTGTATCAATATGCTTGCAGTATTGCTCTCAATGAGTGTCATGGCAGACTCCCAAATCTAACATTTAAAATAATACTGTTTGTGTGTCAGGGAATATAGTTTATATAGTTAATTATGTTAATATAATATAGATTTTAAGGTGGGAATGTATTTGTTTAGATTCAATAACAATAACTCTTATTTGAAAAGTTGATTGAACTTTTATGGAGATGTGAGCTGCAGTAAGGTGCATCATCCACTGGACTGCATGAATATATCAAGTGTCACACATATCAAAAAGGAATCAACAATTTCCACAACCTTTGGATGCACCAGTTATTAAGCGATTACCTCGTATCACTTCAGCCTCACACATCAACAGCAGCACCCAGTGCATTCATTTGATTAGATTTATGGGAGTGATTTAGCATGCTAATTTTATTGTGTCTTTGCCTGGTGTAGAGAACAAATGCGCAGTGTCCAAATTGTGTTTTCACTGGTATAGTTGATTACTTGTACACATCTCTAATTTGATTCATGACCATAATGGCCTTAAGTTACAAAATGCATTTCTGAGATGCCACAGTAACCGTTTGCAGAAGTGCCTTTCAGGGGCCGTTCAATCCTAATAAATCCCATAATAAACAAGAAGCGTTCCCACAAACACATACAGATGCACAGTAAATGTTATGACCATCTCGTCCACCGCTACAACATCTGCTCGATTACAAGGCACAGAAGACCGGCTAAAATAATCCAATCACAAGCATTTTAAAATTGTTCTTCCCCATCCAGCACAACAAGAATAAGGGAGGAAGAGGCCAAAAAATTTCATTGTCTTAACAAAACACCCAGAACAATAGTCAAATAGAGAGTGTTATACTTCTCGGAATGCTGATGCCTATAGGACAAAAGCTTGGGATTATTGAAGCCTGAAGTTATTTCCATAAACAAATTAGCTGACATGCCTTTCAGCCGAGAAGTAGTCGTCTCTGAACTGATCCAGTGACAGCTGCTAAAGCCCCCAGGAGCAGATCTAATTGTCGAGAAGTCTTTCCACTCTGAAGGACAGACGCCAAGAACGTTGGAAGCATTTAAAAGCTATTAATACTCCTCTCGAAGATGGATAACAACAGGACCGCTCAAGAACATCAAGAAAGAGGCCCTTGGTAGCTGTTGTTCAACAAACAATTGGGTGGAAAACCATATGGAGATGATAAACTAAGCTGGATTACAATTGTAAATCATCCAGATGGTGACCCAGTGCCCTACCGAAAACTCAATAACACTGAAAAGGTCAGCTGTGCTGTAATATATAGGCCTTTCAACAAGGCAAAACCTTGCTGGAAATAAGGAATGTGACTATTCACTCAAGTCACGATTAGATTCACGATTTTGGTCTTACGATTAGATCATGATCTTTTTTTTAACAAAATGAGATGAAATGTGTCTTTTTATTATTGCTTGGACAAAATGCTGTATGTTTCTTTGTGAAATTCTACTATAACACTATAATAATATACTGGTGCATCTCAATAAATTAGAATGTCGTGATTTATTTCAATAATTCAACTCAAATTGTGATGCTTGTGTATTAAATAAATTCAATGCAGACAGACTGAAGTAGTTTAAGTCTTTGGTTCTTTTAATTGTGATGATTTAGGCTCAAATTTAAAAAAAAACCACCAATTCACTCTCAACAAATTAGAATACTTTCATAAGACCCATAAAAAAATAAAAACATTTTTAGTGAATTTTCGGCCTTCTGGAAAGTATGCTCATTTACTACAGTACTTGGTAGGGGCTTCTTTTGCTTTGGCACTGCTGAGGTGGTATGGAAGCCCAGGTTTCTTTGACAGTGGCCTTCAGCTCATCTGCATTTTTTGGTCTCTTGTTTCTCATTTTCCTCTTGACAATACCTCATAGTTTTCTCTGGTGTTCAGGTCTGGTGAGTTTGCTGACCAGTCAAGCACACCAACACCATGGTCATTAAACTAACTTTTGGTGCTTTTGGCAGTGTGGGCATGTGCCAAATCCTGCTGGAAAATGAAATCCGCATCTTCAAAAAGCTGGTCAGCAGAAGGAAGCATGAAGTGCTCCAATATTTCTTGGTAAACAGGTGCAGTGACTTTGGTTTTCAAAAAACAGAATGGACCAACACCAGCAGATGACATTGCACCCCAAATCGTCACAGACTGTGGAAACTTAACACTGGACTTCAAGCAACTATGAGCTTCTCCACCCTTCCTTCAGAGTCTAGGACCTTGGTTTTCAAATGAAATACAAAACTTGCTCTCATCTGAAAAGAGGACTTTGGACCACTGGGCAACAGTCCAGTTCTTCTTCTCCTTAGCCCAGGTAAGACGCATCTGACGTTGTCTGTGGTTGAGCAAAATCTTTGACACGTCTGTGTGTGGTGGCTCTAGATGCCTTGACCCCAGCCTCAATCCATTCCTTGTGAAGTTCACTCAAATTCTTGAATCGATTTTGCTTGACAAATCCTCATAAGGTTGCGGTTCTCTCTGTGTTGTGCATCTTTTTCCTTCCACTAAACTTTCTGTTAACATGCTTGGATACTGCACTCTGTGAACAGCCAGCTTCTTTGGCAATGAATGTTTGTGGCTTATGAGATGCACCTGTACTTATAAAGCACTTGCATATTATTATTCTTCTGTTGGTTTTGATTGCTTCTAATGTCTAATGTCCTAATTTAAATATAAATACATGGCAACATGAGCAGTTTTTAATTTAAATTAGATTGTATAAATTCAAATTTAAGCAAAAACAGAATGGTTTGAATTCAGTTTTGTTAAACTACAGGCCTAAATAAAAAAAATATCTGCATGAACCAGAAACAGCAGACGACATGAACGAGACGCAGATTTACCCTCTGCCAGCAGGTGGAGCTTAAAGCTTTTCTTGATAACCACTGTAAACAAAGCAGCGCTGCACTTGTGAATTTTAAAGCTCCAATATGGAGGAATTTTGTAATAAAATTAACGAAAATAACTTGCACAGTGTTATATATTTCCTCCAGTTGTGTACTTACAATATCTCAAAAGTCTCCAAAGATTTTTTATTTCAGAGAAATTCCGATTTTAAATAACTGGCCGTCCCGGAAAAGAAATGTCGCCTCTCAGTGACGCAATGTCCGCTCTATACTTTGTTTCCGGTGTAGACCATGTGATGTTCCACCACACCGGTCAAATGTCACATGGTCAAATGCGGAAGTGGTGGTTACGTTATAGCCGCGCGTATGGTTTGGTTGTCATTGTTATGGATCACGATTACTCTTTGGCGAGTACTGAAGTGCCAGTAAAACGTAAGCGTCCATATTCGGATACACGCAGACTGTGTGACAAACGGAGGAATAAAACCAGGATAAATATCGGCCAGGCGTTTACGAGATGGAGAGAGCTGCGCGAAAATCTTGGACTTGACAGAGACTCTGCTCTCGCGAGTGTATTGATAGACAGGTAAGCAAATCAATTATTTATTTTGTTATTGTACAAGTAACGTAATAGTTACAGTAAAGATGATTTTAATAGATATGAATTACACCACATGCCTGTACATTCTGTCACTGTAGCATTTTTTTTTATCAATAACGTTACCTGTGAGAAAATAACATAACGTGGCAAAGGGACTGTTATATTACTCTTTGTACTAAGGTAAGGACTTTTATCACGTGTGGTGACCGAGATTATGGCAGTACAATTAAATAAAATCGGATATGTGTTGTTAAAAATAAATTTAGTCATTACTTGCAAATGTTCGTTCAAATTTACTTTTAGAACGATTGGTTTGACCTCGTTAAACAACACGGCATTAACCATAAACACGTAACACTGCACAACATTAACCCAACAAATCATTTAACAAATAGCTGCAAGTTGTAACTGGATAATATATGTAACGGAGGCCAGCAAGTAGTGCTGTGCAGGTAAACCTCACTCCCCGATCTCAAGAGACGCATTAGCGACAGACAGGAGGGGTTACATATAGTATAACATTTCACGTTCCTTGCAGTACATTATGATGACATAAAATAATACGATCAGATATACAGGTAATACAAAAACGAATAAATTACCTCATCCGTGATCATGATTTGTTTATCCAATTTAGATACATTGCTATGGTGAAAACGCATTAAAAACTACATCTCCCATCGTCACCTGCTTCATAGCGTCATCAAGCTTCGCCTTTGTTATTGTTGGAAATTCGCCCTCTTGTGGTCAATAACACAAATCACATATTGCAGCTTTAATGTGCATTATACAGAGACAAGACGAAAGAAAACATACCATCTAAACTTTTCTAAAGAGATTAAGTTCCCCTCCTTCACACATTTATATAAACTTTTACCCCTAATCGAATCAAGATTTGTTTAGCATCTCAACCGATATGAATAGTTACATATTTGAATTGATTTTCAACTGGCTCGTGGTCAATCGTTACATCCCTTAGTGGAAATGGAAAATTATTTCGACTGCAAAAAAGTTTTTTCGAGGCAAATATAATAACGGTTTAATGATGGCAAATTGGACAGGAATTTTTCCAGACTTCAACCGCAATCACCTTCTAAAATGACTCTGACCTCTCTGCCTCCCCAATGCTCAACATTTTTGACTTTCTGACTTTCTTCCAGCAGTCAAACAGGATTTTCTGCATCTCCGAGGTGATCTATCATGACATGAAATTGTGATAAAGTGCCAAAACTCTGAATGATTCAAGATAAGAGGAATACAAAGAAACACGCCATGTAAATGAAAAACAATAATATAGAGATCTAATGGTGGGATGTCATCAGATGGGTAGATGGAAACATACTACCAAAACGAGGGCAATAGACCAAAACCAACAACCATTTTTACAACAACAGATTTAATCTTTCATGACTCCATGGTTTAAACTTGGTGGAGGACACAAAAAGCCACTGAACAGTTGCATGGTAATGCATATCAATCTTCTTGTTTGCACTGGTATGAGTAAGTGCTAGTCATCTATGCATGATGGTTTGCTGTTTTGAAGACCTGCGTGGGTTTGGATGACCGTTCCTCAGTCTCCTGCTATCCAAAGCAGAGCTCAGCAGGTGGGGTTTGCTTTGGACCACTTTCCCTGGATGCTTCCGCAACAGAGAACTTTTGTTGAACTTTCAAATAGTCCAACAACCATGCATGGGAACATCACCTCCTGACAAAAACGGCTCCTCCAACTTCAACTCCATGAGCACCTGAAGGGGATCTAAGGATAACCCTTGGAGGAATGAGGAAATGTTAGCCAGAACTCCCAGACTGGTCCAAGAACCGCAAGGACATCCAATCAAAATCCCCAATTCCTCTAAAAAGAAAAAGACACAGTGTGGAATCTGGGCAAGGGTCTGCTGCGCCGAACATATATGCCCCATTCTGCCACACAGACTCCTTTGTTTCTCCTCTGTGGTGGGCAAGTGTATCATTATTATTCTAAAAATGAACAAAGCAACAAAAATGGAAAATATCCCAGGCCACCAACCCCAGCCAAGTTAAATATTTAGGCAGCAGTCGCCATTGACAAGACCTTCATAGATGGAAGGACAAACAGAGAGTGTTGCCAGAGAAATAATCGCTGTCCTTTAAGGATGAAAATGAATAAGAAATAAAGCTGTAATAAGAAAGTTATCTTAAACAGTGAAGTATGTTTATAAAAAATAAACTCTGGAAAAATGGGCCCATTTGTTTATCGCCTACAGAATGCTACAGAAGGTACTTCATGTTTAATTTGCACAGAGAATTTCAGGTCGCATGTCGCTTGAATCTATAACCTTAAGGAAAAACGTATCTAGTTAGCGCTTCATTTAAATTTGCCTCTTACTTTGATGCACTCAGCAGAAATATTTCATCCAAAGCTGATATTCATTTGATCACACCATGCATTACTTTGGAAACAACCCCATAATACTGGCAAACACTTGCACCATGCTTTACAAACAATAATACATATATTATTATTCAAATCACCAGTGTTCTCATAAATCTGAGCTCATTGTCCTAAGATCAGTCATTCATTTTCAATTCATGCTACAGCTTTTAGCTCACAAAACTTGTAAACTAGTTTAGATATGTAGGCTACGGGCAACAAAATCTAATTTGTGCATTCTTTGCATGTCTCAATGCACGCTTTAATAATTGATGAGAGAATATTTCATTTTGTCACCATGAAGACGAATTGCATTGCAAAAATTCTGATAGTTCAACAGAATGTGTGACTCTTGGCATTATGTGCATAACTAATGTTATGTAGAAATGGCTCTAAATGGCAGAAATGCCCTCCGTGGGCCATTCATCATGCTTTATAATACACATTAGGATTATTTTTATGTACCAGTGAAACATGGTGGCCACAGCTAAAATGCATTACAATACATTCCTATTCATAGTTACAGCTTTAAAGAGTATAATGCATTAAGATCAACACTTAATCTGATGTCTCACGTGTTTTGCAATTCAGAACACTCTTTAAAAGCATAACCATTGATGGGTTATGTGATTACAAAACAATGCAGCACAATGTGTTGTACATAAAAATCACAGTGCATAAAGCATACCGTTATGATGCATCGCAAATGCAGGCTTTGAGTGAAATGTTTCCATATATACGATTATGTATATGAGGCAAGAACAGATCGTGCAGTTGTACACAGGTGTGTGGTGTTGTGTGGTCTGATGGATGGTGTGCGAGATCTCACTGATGTCTCCAGCCATCATTTCCCACTTCAGGGAAACACACACACACACATACGAAGCCACCCAAATCACTCTTAATCAATTATGTATGCAGAGCCAACCCTTAGCATTCCAGCACAGAGAACACATTAGTGGAGGAGAGTTTGAAGAGACATGGAAAATATCCCCCTTGGCCGCTTCATTTGATCGCTTTATCACTAAAACATATGAGGTTATCAAAACCTCATCAAGAGTGCCATATTTTAGCCACAATATTTTATCTGGACCTTCTGCAAGGACAGAATTCTTTCTAAACCTGCGAGTTTCTAAGATTGAAAAGGAAATTACTGACTGCCCTTTTCTGAAGAATTTTTATATGATATAAAGTTGGATCTGAGATCCCTTGTGGAAATGCTTCAGTTTGGTGCAGTTTTGTCATTACAAATTACACAAATGTTCAAAAGTCAGATTTTTAAAAAAATAAATAATACTTTTATTCATTAAGGATGCATTAAATTGATTAAAAGTGATAGTAAAGACATTTGTAGTGATACAAAAGATTTCCATTTCAAATAATTGTTTTACTGTTGGACTCTCTATTCATCGAAGAATCCTAAAAAAAAAAAAAAAAAGTATCAGCTTTATGTGTGTGGCCCACATTGTTTTAGACTATTACATATCTGCACAATTTTCCACACTGAAATCCTATATCTCTGAAAATGAACCACAAAGGGCCTTAAAATTAGGATGCTAAAAGAAAAGTTGGTTAAAAACCAGGATATTAATATATTTTGAATCCTTATTGAGGTACAAGCATGCAAACTTTTGAGAAAAAAAAAACAATAAAGTACCTTTTCCCATTTTTTACCTGTCGCCCTGGGCACATAACGCATCAAAGATTGCTAAAGTCAACAGATTTTACTAATAGACCCACCAATCTCTGTGTATAAATAAAATAATGATGCTGCCATCTTTCTAAAATCCATTTCCTTCCTGTAATTAATAGTAAAAAATCTGGCTCTACAAAATAGTGGAATACTCAGCATATACACATCCATTCCATGGCATTTCATATTTTGCTTTTCTTCTTTATGCATTTTCTTTCACTAGAATCACTTATTAATATATTTTAATTGTTTACATTTAAAATCTTTTTTTCAAATTACCTCTTGTTGGGTTTACATGCAACGACTGAACAGTTATTTTAAATTGGAAAAACATAATACTACTGTTCTAACTATTTGATCAAATAAATGCAGACTTGATGAGTATTAAAGACTTGAAAGAAAATAAATGAAACCCCAGATGTGGTCTCACATTTCTGGACCCCACTAAATATGAGCATGATCATTTTCATATTACAGTCAAACACAATGGTGTGTTTCATGTCACAGCCAAACCACTGGATGCTATATGTGCTGAATAAAATTACACAACTGAATCATGGCGAGATGAATACAGCTGCCTCTTTGCATATAAAGCGAACACCGTGAGTCCTGACAGCGCTCATATTACGGCACTTTGACCCCACGTCTCATTTAAATGTGGTCCGAGCCACATCAATGACTGGTCCTCTCAAAATAATCATCATATCATGAGCGGATGACATAATAAACTGTGACAATGCCCTACTCGCGCCTTGTCCGACTGTAAAGATGTTTTATTAGGCGGGTGGATATTCTCGTACGGCTCACTGAAACTTTTTAATAGAAGAAAATCAGACAAGAACGACAAAAGGGCTGCGAGAGACCACACTGGATCATTCCAGCTATCGCTATAATTAAATTATACAGTAATTGCATGTTTGAGCGGTCAGCGTTTCACCCAAAAAAAGTCAGCGTTAAAACCAACAACATGTTTTTAATGTAAAACATCTTCTGCATTATTTTATGTGTACAGTATGCAAATGGTGTGCAAATGTCTGTATGTATGAACTATACACAACAAAGCACACTCTAGGAGAAAATGCATCCCATAATTCAAGGAACTTAACTTGAAAGTTAATTTCCATTGCTATGATGCTAAAATATTTTGACTTATTCTATCTCTACAAATATTCAACTAATTTCTCAAGCTTTTCAAATGCATTTAAAAGTTAGTTTTTAAATATAATATACAAATAAATTATATATGAAAATATATATGTACTAATAAATAAAATATACAGAATAAATAAATCTAACTACAAGATTAAAACTGAAACAAAAAAAAAAATATATATAATAATAATAATAATAATAAATAAATAAATCTACATATTTAATCAGGGAATGTGTGAACTGATTAAATTCATTACTTAAATGCAATGCAAATTTGGATAAAAAGTTGCTTTGGTCTGCCAAAGGCATTAACATTAAAAATAAAATAAAAAATGCTTAAAATGTGTCCTTGATATAAAAACTGAATTAGAATTAACAACGCCATTGCAGAAATGTGAAAATATATATATAAAAAAGGCAAAACTACAATAACCTTGCCTCTGCATAACTGAAGGAATATCTGACAGATTATGTGTTCAAAATTACATGACTCCTTCAAAATATTCAGCTGCATTTGAATGAGGACAAGAAGGAAAGATTGGCCACAGTAAAAAGCTTATTTATTTATTTATTTATATTTTGTCTCTGTATCTGAGGTGAATAATTCATCCTGTGGTTTACTTCAAAACATTGCAGTGTCCACAAGCAGAGAAAAGAGGCTGTGTTTGTGCTATGTGTCTAGCGTCCTCTGGTGGAGAAACAAACAGTGAAACATTTATTGTGGGCCAGTTCAAATTATTTAGAGCATTTGAGGACACATGAATGATTCAGGAAGCATGTATTTGTATTGCACAGTCCTGAAGCAGTTCAACTCCCCATAATATGCAAAGACCATTTGAAAATAACTTGCTTTAAAGGTGCTGCAAGCTATTTTTGAGAAATACCATGTATTAAATGCCAATCTATCACTGAAATGGGTGTCTAGAAAAATCAAACCAGTCTCTGTGACAGAACTAGCCACAGTAAACAGCAAAAATAGTCTCATGAGTGCTCAACCCAATCAGAAACGTATTTTGTATTAATAAATATGCATATATTTAACTGCAATTAAAGGTATAGTTTGCACAAAAATGACAATTTGCTGAAAATGCACTCATTCTCAGGCCATCCAAGATGTAGAGGAGTGTGTTTCTTCATCAGATTTGGAGAAATTTAGCATAACCTCACTTGCTTACCAGTGTATCCTCTGTAGTGAATGGGTGCCGATTTGTTTCTTACAAACAGCATTTCAATTCACAAGACATTAACTGATGGACTGGAGTGGTGTGGATTATTATTATATTTTTATCAGCTGTTTAGACTCTCATTATGATGGCACCCATTCACTACAAAGGATCCATCAGTGAGCAAATGATGTAATGCTACAATTCACAAATGTGATGAAGAAACAAACTCATCTACATCTTGACTATATTTTCTACAAATTTAAATTTCAGAGTGAACTATTTCTTTAAGATGAATGGGAATGCTGATGGATAGCTTTCTCCTGGTATCATACAGCTCCTTGTGTGATTGAAAACATGGAAAACAAATGTCACTAAGGAAGGAGTAGAAAAACAACCACCTAAAACTTATGCATCAGCCCCAAAAATGTGATTTAATCCTCATCTAATAACAGCAGAGCTATAGCAAACCTAAAATGGTCCCTCCTAAAAAAAATCAGTCCATTTTAATCCAAGTCAACTCTTTTTCATCTTATGTAATAACAACAACAAAAAAATACTGCTCTCTGTCAAAGTTTGTTAAACATCTTCAGGATCTTGCATGGACAATGTACAAATAGAAAATTACATTTCTGAAGCACAGACAAAGCTTTATGTCTGCAGAAAAACAAATTAGTGCATACCAACACCAAAACCTCATTGGAACATGGGGTTTAACGGAGAGGTACTTCGCATAGCAAACATTTCCACAGATCCACTAAGTTCTGCCAGCAAATTCAGCAGAAACAAACATCTGTCTGAAATCAAAATAAACAGACGATGGGTCATGCAACAGGAGCGAGGACAATGATATTTAACATGAACAGAGTGCGTTTCCATGTCTGAGAGGGCCAAAACATATCCTGACCTCATTCAAGCAAAACAGAACCTATAGAAGCCATCTGGTTTTAAAGGAATCATCTCTACTTCAACATTACAGTCTAACATCTGTACATTATCATTATTTATGTCCACGGAATCTTTTGACACTAAACTAAGCTGAGGATTCTGATCATGTCAGCACTTGGTTTTGTTCTATTTTAAAAACAAAAAAAAAACTTTTGCAATCATGTTCTCATAGAAAGTTCATTAGCTCGATTTTCAACTGTTTGTTCAAACTTTGAATGCAAATTGTCGTAAACAAGCAGCAGTTCGTTTGAAAAGCTCACTGCTGATTAAAGTTACCGCTGTATCGCTCTCGCTTCAAATACTAATGAGGCGTCTGAACGCGTATGAATGTTCCCTACAGAGAAATATTCAAGGGAACTCATTCAGCAATTGTGTTGTGTTGTAGCACTTTCCCTTGAAGTCCACTTTAAATGCTTCTTGCACTAAAAATAATTTTAGAAACCCTTCAGTTTACTTTTAACCTAGTGTGTTTTTGCTACCTTAACTCATGAGCGTAACTCTGAATACTTGACCTTGTTACTTCATACTGCATGAAGAAATTCATACTTTTATTCAGCGAGGATATATTAAATGGACCAAAAGTGACAGTAAAGGGATTTATAAAGTAACAAAGGATTTCCATTGCAAATAAATGCAGCTCTTTTGAATGTTCTACTCAAAGAATCCTGAAAAAAGCGCATTAGTGTTTCCACAAAAATATGAATCATCAGCACAAATGTACTCAACATTGATATAAGAAATGTTTCAAATCAGCATATTAGAATGATTTCTGAAGGAATCATGCAGCACTGAAAGACTGGAGTAATGATGCTGAACATTCAGCATTGCATCAGGAAGAAATTACATTAAAAAAGTTATTTTAAATTGTAATTCACAACATGCCCATTTATTAATTATTTTTTTGTCTTTAATTTAATTGATTTAATAAGATTTAAATTAATTTATTTAAATTTAAATTAATTTAAAATTAATTAATTTAGATGTCCTTGAGGTAAGCTAAAACATACCAAAATTTAATTTGAAAGTGAACTATCCCTTTAACTCAGCTGAGATGGAAATGTGTTAGATCAGCTCTTCCAAACTCAAAGTCTATAGCATGAAATTTATCGTATCCACTCTCCAGCAGTAAGCACATGAAGCCCAACAGTGATCCATCAGTAATGAGTGTCTGTCTCTCACCTGTCATCGAGTTCTCAGATGTGCTCAGCTGTTCCCTCAGTTTGTCCACATCATCCGGATGGACCTGCTCAAAGAGCGTGCTGCCAAACCACTCGGACTGCGGATGGTTCAGAACGGGAGTGACAGAATCAGACACGTAGATAACACGACCCGTCTCAGCCGCCACCACAAACAGGAAGCCATCAGCCGCCTCCAGAATCAAGTGCTTCAGTTCCTGTGACAGCAAACGGAGGGCTTCAAATGATGTTTAAAAGGACTTTCAAGTGATATTTAGACTTTTCCTACTCAACTTCTTTTTTTGTGCATTTTGGTGCACATTTTTTAACAAGTAATGTTACATAAGGCATATTTACCCTGTAAAGCCTGACATATACAAATAAAATCTGAAAAAATAAATAAATCAATTGGTTTGCATAGAACGGTTCATGTCAAAATCCAAAACAAAAAAAGTTTGCATCTGTGCAACATCAGCCTTTTATAGCTCACAGAGTACAACCCCAATTCCAGAGAAGTTGGGACATTTCGTAAAAACGCAATGAAATCAGGAATCTGTGATCTGTTCATTCTCTTTAACTTTTATTGGATTGAAAAAAAATACAAGGAAAAGATTTGCAAAGTTTTCACTGACCAACGTTAATGTATTTTGTAAATAAGAACAAATCTGGATTCTGATCTCTGGAACTGGGGTTGTATGATATAGTGAGAATATAGAGCTCATATTCATACAACGTGAACAAAAAACTATTCAATTTTATTCTAAACCGAGCAAAAATATGCATTTTGTGTAAATGTTAATATTCATATGCCCAAAAAGTATGCATATGAATATCAGTCACTCTATGTCTTCCAAAATATGTCTTGATATTTAAATGCTTGGTTTTATGATCAAAGCTTAGTCGTTTCAAAACGTATTATGCAATGCCATACAATGATGCTTCTCAAAAGCCTGATGATCACATTTTAACATGATGTTATAAATGATAACCATCGTTTCAGTCTTGAAATAATGCTTACAATATACAAGTTATTCTTGTGTTCACGTTATAAAGATCAAGAAGACACACTAAACACAAGGTAAAAGTGGACATTTTTACAATTATAGTAAAACACTCACTATAAGAGAATAAAGTATCAATCGGACGACAGAAGGCATGGAACAGATTGTGTGTTTTGATAATTTAGACGCATCGGAAGATTGCATATCAAGTATGATGTAGTAGACTTTATAGGGTGAATAAATGGCAATGCACGAATTTGCTGAGTGCATCACTGATATAGTGAATGCTTCCGGTGAGTGATTTCTCACCTGTTCGGTCAGGAAGGAGGGTTTGTAAGCGCCGTCAGTTGAAGTGTTCCCCGTTCCCCTCATGGACTTCATGTGTGAGACGGCCATGCGCAGGATGGTGAGTTTGTCTGGTTTCCTGGCTAGTGCGCTGCAGGTGGGCACCATGTCCGACAGCTCTGTGATGTACTGGGTCATCTTATTACGCCTGCGACGCTCAATCTCACTGTGGTTCTCTCTGGATGAAGAGAGGAACAATACTGCCATCATTAGCATGTACTGAGAGATGCACAGCACTTTAACAACTACAGGACTACAGGTAGAGGATAATTACCATTAAAGATATCAAAACCTCAGTTTTGTTCAGTGATTATAATAAAATATATAATAAAAAGAATAATGTTATAATGCATATTTTAATGTATTTTAAAATATTTTAAGTCTTATTAAATAATGTATAATAATATTGTTAATTACTATAGATATATTACACTAGAGTACAGTATATTATAAAACAGTATTAAAAAGTTGTTTATTTTTATAGTTATAGCAAATAAATAACTATTATCATCTTTATGTAAATGTTCAAATGTTTGGGATCAGTAAGATTTTTAAATGTTTTTAAAGAAGTTTCTTACTCTCATCATTTATTTGATAAAAAACACTTATTTTGTAAAATATTATTACAGTTTAAAAAAAAAAAAATAAATATATATATATATATATATATATATATATATATATATATATATATATATATATATATATATATATTTGAACATACTTAAAAATACAATTATAAAGAATATAATAGTTGAAGACCATTGTTCTGGTCTTCAGTGTCACATGATCCTTCAGAAACCATTCTAATATTTATTATTCATATTTTTTGGAACCTAAATGATGAATAAAAAGCTAAAAAGAACAGCATTTGTTCAAAACAGAAATCTGTTTCACAATAGAAGTCTTTACTATCACTTTTTACCAATTTAATATAACCTTGCCGAATAAAAGCTTTTCTTTTTCATCAAATAAATGAATACATTTACTGAACCCAATTTTTTTTCATTTTAATGTACACTGTTGTAATTCAATAGAATATCATAATATTTAAGAAATTGTGTGTGTTTGCGTATTTGTCAAATCCTTCTTACACTTGTATAATTGCAATTGCGAAATTTCAATTATTACCACCTACCTATGTCTGCTCTCATGTACTTATATGCATTAGATGTTGACCTTGATTGATAAAAGCATAATTATGAATTCCTACAGTGAAGGCATCTGGGACCCTCAATACACAGAAATCAATTTATTTGGCTCATGCTCTCTTTTCATAGTTTCTTCCTTGGACTGATCAGCCGCAACACTTCTTCTTCAACTGAAAGGTTCAGTTAAAAAAAGTGCCAGAGGGGATAATTGAAGACTTTTTTACTTCATTCTGTGATTTAGCAGAGACTCCAGCTATAAACCGAACACTGACAGATGCGAACCAATCTTTTAAGTGGAAAATGCAAAACAATAAATCTTGGGCATCCAGGCCGCTGTATTAGTCCACGGACCGCAATGGCTCAAAGCAACATGACAATTTCAGATGAAAGTGTCAGCTGAGGATAATTAAATACCCATTTAAGATAAGATCTAGACAGAGTCGCTCGTGTGAGGCCAAGGTCGCTCCTGACGGCGGCAGGGGCCTGATTTCTAGCTATCCGGAGGGAACCTCCCCAAGACAGCCCTACCTGGCATAACGCTCCTTATCACCGGGAATCTGATCATCGTCATACCTGATGGGAGAGAGAAGAGATCAAAATAAGATGACAATGACGTGACAATGTCAGTTACATCACTTTTAGATTTCATGATTGTGGCTCAAATGGAGTGACATGAGCCGCTTTTATTATGCTGCATGGTTTGGATTATACTGTGTGGATATGGTAATATAATAATGGACTGTGACCACTGGATAATGAAAAACAACAAAAGACAAAACTAAACAATCTGAGGTGTCTGTATCCCAGGATATAAACTCACTTTTGTATGAACCGTTTCATAAATGTGCCTCCAAGTAGTATACAGTTGGGTTTTACAGTAGTATTACTGAGATGATTAATAAAAATAATAATATCCAGTTTTATAATATTATTTTTATTTAGATTTTTTTTATTTATTTTTTTATTTTCTTATTTTGTTGATGTTTTAGTAATTTAGTTATGTGTTTTTTTTTTTCATTTATTATTAGTTACTTTATAGCTTTGATTTAATTTTACTTATTTTTTTTGTCATTTCAATGGCACTTAAACAGATATGTGAAAATGAGACAAAAAATACTTATGTATTTATTTATTTTCATTTTTTTATATATATATTTATTTAATATACATCATATACCTCACTGACCTTTGGAACTTATGCGGTGTCATGTCATATATATGTATGTGTGTGTGTATGTGTGTATATACACACATACATATTTGGAACTCATGTGGTTCCAAACCCATATGCTTCTTTTCATTATTAGATTTGATTATATTTTTTAAGCCTTTGGTCACTGACAACTAATATTTAGACAAAAAGTCCTACAAATTGTGTGCAGAGTGCATTGTTCATAACTGTTTTGAAGAAAGCAATGCTTTATCTTTGGAGTACAAATGATCATGTACACTTTATAAAATAAATAAATAAATAAATAATACTGAAGATCAATTTACAGAATCTGTTTTCAATTTTAATTAAAAGTTTGTTGCCATTTCTATGCAATTATTAGTGAAATGTAACTACTATTAACGTCTAGTTTAAAATAGTTTCAAAAGTAAACCCTACACATGTGCCAGTTTCATTCAGTGCTGCATACAGAGAATCAGCATATAGGTTTGGAAGAACGTGATGGTGATTATTTAACGAATACTATTTCTTTTCTGTTTTTTTCTAGCGAGCACTTGCTCCAAGCGGGAGAGGAACTGCTGGAGTGAGTCCTGTATCTCCAGCAGGGGTCAGTGTCTCCATTCCAATGCTAGCTAAATGTGAGGCGTCTTTACCGTCAGGCGCAGCGCAACTATGGATACAGCTCCTTTAAAAGAACAAGAACTGAAAGGAAACCATAAGTTGAGGGCGACATAACATGAGCGATGTCTTGAAATGGCGCAAACGCTGTGGCACAGCTGAAAGACACGGTCAAACAACAGAAAATATAAAAGAAAGGACATGGTGCGTGGTCTGATTTGTTTGTTTGGAAAGCTTGCAAACAATGGAAAAAGTTTGCCTTGAAAATTTGCTGGGTCCCTCGCCGTCCTCGTCATCAAAGTCCATCCTGAAACGAGAGAACAAAATAGACTTGCTCATTTAAAACGCTGGCGGCTAATGCTACAGACACTGCTGTATATGAATCTTAATGAACTTGAACAGAGAAGCTAATCAACAAACCACAGCACTGTAAACAGAAAAGCCAATCACTAAATACAGATAACAGAAACCAATCACATATATTTTTTTTTGGGGGGGGGGGGTTATTTCAGTCAGAGGAACTTAAATGTTTACAGTCTGCTACTGCTACCTAAAACTTGTTCAACCTACTTGTAGAAACCTTGCTGTAAAATATCAGAAAGTATGAGGAGGTGGTTCTGGAACCAAATTTCACTTGATTTCTGACGTGGGGGACAAAAGTTTCCGTTTGTGATGAATTAAGAACTGACTGAGAGAGGTTTATGAATCAGACCCGCTCTGATGTCATTGTGGGGGCAGGTGAAGTGTGTTCTCCATGGAAATCACCTCTTGTTAGGGGACAATATTCATCAGCACGAAACAGAATGAGTAAGAGTATTCAATTTAAATTGAAGTTTAACAAGCGAAAACTAGGTACCTCCTAAACTATATTATATTATAATATTATTATATAATATTACCTATGATTCTTTCTACAGTAGCTCCTTTCTTAAAAGTGTCAAGGCAGGTATCAAGCAGGTCATATGTGGCCATTTAGAAATGTTGTTCTTTTTGTATGTTCTTTTAACCAATAACTAAGCATAGAAATTTCAATGATATCTAATATATATATATATATATATATATATAGATAGATAGATAGATAGATAGATAGATAGATAGATAGATAGATAGATAACATTTTTATAAATTATTTTTATTATCTAATTTAATAAAGGAGAAATATAAGAAAATACAAAAAATTTACAAACATTTTTCAATAAGTTATTTATTTAGAATCGCACTACACTGATAGTGTCTGATGCTGATACACATACCACTCAGTCAACAGGGGTGTATTCCAGAAAGCAGGGTTAACTTACCTTAAACTAAAACCTGAACTCTCGGTTGATTATCCCCAAACCTTGCTTACTCGAGGTATGTGGTTCCAAAAACGCGTCCGGGAGTAAGTTAATTCAACTCAGAGTATGTTCCTGGTTAAGACTCAAGACATTCTCAACAGATCGAAGAATCAACGAGTCACTATAGACACAGACGCTAAGAAAAAGCACGCCAAGCTGTTTCTTCTTCTTTTGTTCATTAGCTGTTTACATGCTTCGTGCATATCGCCACCTAACTGATGGCTGCACAATCATTTAAATTTTTTTACATTTAATCTTTAATCCTTAAGAATGTGATTTATATTGTTTGTTTTATGCCAATTACTGTATATATTAAGTCATATCAGAATATATATATATAGTGAGTTAATCCTGGAACATGGAACTCCGGAGCAGGTTATGTTCAGAGAGTGAGTTGCTATGACTACTAACATACCCTGAAAGTTACCTGCGTTTTTGGAACCGAAAGTTGAGGTTATCCGCTTACTTACTCTTAAACATACCCGGGTATGTCACATAACCTGCTATCTGGAATACCCCCCAGATAAAACACTGAGCTGCCTGATTTATTCATGCTGTGGTGCATGCTGGGAACGGAAGTCCTGCCTCCAACACAGCAGATGCAACTATAACCTGTTAAGACACATGAGTTGTTCTGCTATTGTACAGTTATTTGGGCAGCTATACACTGGGCTCTTTTATGACACTGCAATATCAAAAAATAAAGGATTATATATAATATTCATATTTCACTATAATGGGCACAGAATAATTCTAACCATTTAAAATTTTCATTTATATTGTTTGTTTGTTTTTTCAGAAAATGCAGCATAAATGTGGTTTATTATCTGAAAAATATGAGAGCAATTTTGCTCTAATAAAGTATTAAAAAGTGCACGTAGCTCAGTAATGTCAGTACTGGAGATCCAGGGGGAAGATAATCAATAAATGAAATGTTCTTATTTCCTTTCATTAACACCGAATGCCTTTTCAATGGCAAAACAAATAATAAAGTGTTACATAAAAGACAGAGCGCGCTCCTTCATAATGGGCTCTGAGAGACAGTCCTATCATTTCATGAGCTCATTAAAGCACTCCTGCTTCATGATGTTTCCTGCTGTAAGCATCACATAACTTTCAATAGACTAACAAACATGTAAATCACATCTGACGCAATAAGAAGTTATGTAGAAAGAAATTATAAACATAAAATAGAACCAAATATGCACAGATATGGATTCATTCTTTAATAGAAATTGGATATCTGAATAAACAATCATTCATGCATTAATTCAAGTAATAATAATAGTCTAATTATGAATGTGAGAAAAATGGCTGTTGATGCATTAATAATTGATCTTCATATCCTATCTTACACATTAATGTTCTAATGAAGGAATATTGTAACAAAAATGAACAAAGTTTTTTTTTTATGGACTATTAAAGAACGAACAAAAAGGGCCAAAACATGTGCAACAGTACCTGAATCCTCTTTGAACAGCTACACAACACATCTGAAAATGGGTAATTCTGACTTGTCTATTAACATTTTTGTCATTTGCAAGACACTATACTGAGCTTTTAAGTGTCATATTAAACAGAGCATCAAAATAATGCGCTGCTCAGCATAATAACTCACCCCACTGATCTCCGCTTGCCCCCTCGCCCCGGCATGGCTCCTGCCATCCTGACCTGACCCGCGCCCACCACAGCACCCGGCATGACCACCGGCCCCGGCAGATCCGTGCCCATTTCTGAAAGACCCAAAACATCTTCACCATCAAGCACAGAAACACTGACTTCACATACATACAGCTAGTGTAGAAATGATGATCTACAGTCTAGATGACATAAAACAAGCAAGCAAGCATTAATACATTTTGAGTAAACAGTAAACACATCACCTACTCTTTGTAAAACATGCATTTGCAGTATGAATTATCCGTCAAAGCTGACAAAATATAATCAGAGCAATAACATGCACATCAAATTTCAAATGTTTGGGGTCACTTAAGATTTTAATGTTTTAATGTTTGTGAAATTAGTAACTTATGCTCACCAAAGCTGCATTCACTCAAAAATGTTATAATATTATGAAAATAATATTATGAAGTATTACTGCCAATTAAAATGACTGTTGTCTATGTGAATGCATTTTAAACTGTAATTTATTCCTGTGACACAAAGTAGAATTTTCATCTTACTAAACCCAGACTTTTGAACATTAGTGTACACACAAACATATATTTATTTATATATGATTTTTATTATGATTTATATAGAATTTAGTGTGTTACTGTTCACAATGCAAGACAAAATGAATTACTAATTACAGTATCAGTTTGTGACACACACACACAGCTAACATCGCCAACAGCAGCTGGCTGAGAAAATGAACACACTCCGACACGTTCAGCTCGAGGATTGCAGAGTAATATTAATATTTGATGAAGTCTCCTGTACTCTGGAGCTGAGCAGACCCTTGCGCAGAGTTTTCATTATTCATTTATGAGATTTACAAACTTACACCTCAGTTCATATGAAGGTACAAGAGAATCCCTAATCCATGAAGAGAATTCAGACGGGCTAAAAACTGCCACAAGTTCACTTTTAAGATTATGCATACCAGTGTTATTTCTATGTGTGTGTATATTATATACATATATTATGTGTGTGTATATTATACAATTATTTTGTTTGTATATATAGTTTTTATTTATTTTTTTATTGATCTGTTTTAGTTTATTTAGTTTTATTTGAGTTTTTTTTTTTTTATGTTTCACATCTTTTTTTGCTGTGAGATGACAATAGTAACATGTATATGGTTAGGAATACTTCACAATAAACACTTACTGGACTAAAGCAAAACACACTATTAAAAATAATGGTGCTTCATGATGGTTCCATAAAGAACATCTGAAGAACCATTCTGTTTCACAAAAGGTTCGCTGTCATGAAAGAAGGTTATAAAAAGGTAAGAAAGAAGTGGTTCTTAATGGCATCATTGAGATGATGGCATCATTTTTTTTTTTTTTTTTTTGAAAATGATCATCAGGTTTTCGAAAAAAAAATTATTTGTTCATCCAACATCATCATTGTATTGCATTATATGTTAAACGACAAAGCTTCGATCATTAACTAAGAATTTAAATAAAATTGTATTGAAAGATACAGAGTGACAACTTTAGCATATATATATATATATATATATACACACACACATATACACACACACACACTATACTATTAGACAGATCTCATTGATTTCCATTACAAGTAATCTGAATTTAATTTTACTTTTTAACCAAATAAATATTAGCATCATATTTTTGTTGACTGAACAAAACAAATAAAAAAATAATCCTTATATAAATATAAAACCAATAATGTGCTATTGGTATTTAATTTGACCAGTGACTAAATGATAGGCTATACATTTCAGTTTACCGGAGAAAACCTTTTTTTTTTTTTTTTTTTTTTTTTCTTAACACTGCCATTCAAAAGTTTGGGATTAATAATGTTTATTAAAGTGTCTTATGCTCATATTACTGAATAGTATTTTCCAAAATAATATTATGAAATACTATTGCAATTTTAAATAAAAGTTTTATATTTTAATATACTTTAAAATATAATTTATTCCTATGAGACAAAGCCATTTCCAGTATCATTACTCCAGTCTTCAGTGTCATATGATCCTTCAGAAATCATTCTAATTTGCTGATTTCTAAGCAATGTTGGAATTGCTTCACGGACGTAATTTTTATTTTAAGGTATATTAAAATAGGAAACCAGTATTAGAAATTGCAATAATGTTTCACAATATTACTGTTTTTTTTCTTTTCTGTATTTTCGATCAAATAAATACATCCTTAATGAGCATAAAAGAGTCCATTAAAAACAACCTCAATTATTTATTAGGATTATAATATAGCCTAATATAATATAAAATCAAAACAAACTGAAGCATTTAAACTGAGATCTCGAAGTGAACGTGAATTCTTCTATAGCTATAAACATCCCTATGAAGTACAGTTTGCACAGGCTTTCCTAACTCATTTATCAGTGCGTGGCAAATTATTTCTTCTGCACAGCCGTGGTGGAAAAAGTGCATGGCTGCACACACGCGTGTGCGTGTGTGTGTGTGTGTGTGTGTGTGTGTGTTCACTGCTCTGTGTGTGTGCATTTCGGATGGGTTAAATGCAGAGCACAAATTCTGAGTATGGGTCACCATACTTGGCTGAATGTCACTTCACTTTCACTTTTTTCAAAATATCTCTTTTCCAGACACCTCACTGCTTTGCAGAACTTTCTAAAGCTCCCTCATCCGTAGTCGTTCTCTGTCAGAAAGCCCTCAGGTCAAACTCATTAATCTGTCTCGTGGGAAGGTGTGAAGGCTGGACGACAGATAGGACACTGCTGTCTCTCATTTTAAATCACGACTCAACAGCTCACACACTCCTCTCTCTTCTCTCCTCCGAATCATTCTAATGACCAGAGGCCTGCTTCATTCAGATCCGCCCCCAAACAAAACATCCAGGCCCCATCCCTTAGGATCACATGTAATGTCTGAGCTCTTTACAATGTGGACAGCACGTCTCATTTTGTATTTTGCGTGAGAAGCGAACTCCACTGAGACAGAAACAGGCCAAATGAGCAAATTCTTCAATTAAAGTGTAAAGGAAACCTTCCCAGAACACCATGCTGTCTTGGAGTGCTGCCCGTCTTTGCGGGTCTGTGCTGTGACGGGTAAACTTAGATAAATTGAGTTCTTGGAAGGAACGATTCAGATCTGGATTATCAGGATTTGAGATTCAGCACAGGATTATGGGTATGTGGCAGAGGCTCAGCCAATATGATGAATGATGTTGATGTAAAATGATGCAAAAAAAATTCAGCTTTGATCACAGGAATAAAATACATTTTAATATATATTCAAATAATAATAAAAAACTGTTAATATTTTAAAATAATTATTGAGGTCTATATCACATACAACCAAATTATTGCAGTTGAGATGCACACATATGCTACACACTAAAAGTGGCAATGATATTAACACTCACAAACTAAATGTATGAAAACAAATCGGGCTGCTGGTAAAGAGAGCCAATGCTAGTTTGTTAACTCGTCAAAACAACATGGTCATCAGCCAGTGATGATGATCTAAAAATGGCCAAATATCAGCCAATAATAACTCATGTGCATGCAATTTTTACTGTATTACTAGTAAAACTTTATTCTCCAGCATCACTTAAGAGAGTGAATATCTGGGTGTCGATGAGGTCGAAGCGACATTTGGCACATTTCCATGTAGAAAAGAGTTTCTCAATTGAGTGCTTCCGAGCAGGAATGGTTCAGAAACCCTTTGAGTTTAAAGGAAGAAACTACAAAGTACTGAATTAACATCCTTCCTCTGAAAGCAGCACGCACATGTGAACAATAACTCTTCTCTTCTGGGTATTGTTACTCAGCCAAGGAAAGTTAACTCTGCCAAAGGTTTGGGATATTTCAGACATGATGGTCAACAGAAAACTGAAAGTATGCTTCAGTAGCGCATGTGCAATTGTCCTCTGTGACTTTTTTAGCTTTCTTCTCATTTCAAGAGCTTACAGAAACTGACGGATGAGCACCATGTTGTATTTCTTGACGTAAGTCCAGTCACTTGCAAATGTATCAGCATGCGCATCAGAATAAAAATGGGTCATATAATGAAAATTTTGATTATCAAAGAGTACAGTATAAAGAGTATAGCATTTCACAAACTTATACTATCAAGTGTATATCATCATACTTCAATCTCAGCCTTTCTCAAATCCCAAATCCAGCAAAGGTAGAAATGAAAATGAGAAAAAGTTAATTCTTTAGCATTTGCTAGCTCATGTAACACACCATATGCAAATAATTCCTTCTTAGCAAAGCTACACGTCTGCTCAGTCCTGTTATCTGTCACTGCTTTCAACAGAGAGGCTTCCTTCACAAACACAAGAGGTCGGCAAACAGTCCCATTCCCAAACGCCAAGTGCTATTGTACAAAACACGTTCTTATCGTGACTGTGCTGCAACCTGGGCTTTTTGGGCATATAACAGTAAAAGTACAGATGGCCAGCAGATTTGTGAAGCAAGTGAAATAAAAGCTAGCTGACTTTAAAACAAAGTGCACCTCAGTTCAACTACAGTCACGTGACTCCATCGAGAGAGTGCTCTTGTGCATTTTAAAGCATGCTTGGCAGCTCGGCATGTCAACCAGGTGCTAATAACGATCAAATTCTTTATTCATTTTGACTCATTTGCATGTACAATGAGGTGGTGGGGAAGGAATTGCCCGCTGGGGGGAAAGAGTGTTCATGGAGGCAATTGAGTCAGGGAGTGTTATTTACTTTAGCAAGCGACTAAAACTGAGCACTGAGTAGCAGTAGGCTTTTTTGACTTGTTTCCTGTGAACAATCACTAGGTTTCACAAGGTTTATCAGATGATCTTTTTAAACAGAGTATTGGGTTTATCAGGACGACTATAGAAGCAGATAATATTGTGCTTTTGTAAAATAGCTGATGCGTGAATTTCTAAGGCCAGCATCTAAATTTTCAACATGACAAAAACTTTTCCAATAACCTGTCACACATAATATGCTACCTGCTTTCTGTCATCTTATATGTGGTACATACTTTTCCAGCAACCAAAGGGATTTTTCAGTACAATTGTACAAATGTCTCCCTTCAGCTCGTGGTTCACTTGTTTGTTTGTTTTTGCTTTGTAAACTTAACTGATCTTTATAAAGTAAACATAAGACTTACTTTTATATTTTTAGTTACATTTCAAGATGAACACTTAATTGACTAAATCATCTTAGGTTTACTTGATTATCATACATGGCTTTGTAGAACAATTTAGAGAGTAGGAAAAATGACCCACCAGGCTTTTGAGGAATGTTTATTAGCTTGTCTCTCAATCATTATGTTGCCTTGCATTTTAAGTTCTGAAATGATAGAGCTTTTGATCATTGAAAATTAAGCATTTAAAAATCATCTTACGAAGTCATATTACTGGGAGATATAGGGTTATGCATGTAGTGTGCTATAGCCTTAACATATCATTGATTTACATTAAAAGCTATCAGAACCGTATCTTACTGATGATTAAATAAACTGTGCATTTAATAAATGTTCCTTTAAAAAAAAAAAAAAAAATGTAATGCATTTTATACTGTATTTGGGGCTTTATAGAGTTATAAATGTTTTATCCACTTGCAGCATGACTTCTGACTTTCCTACATATATATATTTGTCTATCTCTGATATTTTAAATATTACTTTCATTCATTTTTCATAAGTTTGACCTTCAATATCCTTTTTGGTTGTTATTATGAGCTGATCTATCTAAACATCTAAACATGAGACCAATCTGTGATGACTAAAAATAGACCACAGATGCCCACAACATCGTGACTCTGGAGGCAGGACAGCATTAAAACCTAATACAGAAACAATTCAACAGTCTTTCTCTATTCAGTGACTAAAAACTTTGAATTGAAATTGTGTTAAAAAGTTATCTGCATGAGTTCATGACAGTCTTTCACCAACTGTCCGTGCTTTTGTTTACATCTCGCACTGTCACTTTACTGTTTTGTCTCATTCCTGCTACTTATTTGTACATAGTGATGATTATGTGTCCGTCTGTTGTAACAGCATTGTATTTGCACAACCGATTTGTACATGTGACAATAAACTTGACTATTCCACATCCATTTCGCAATGGAATCAACAGGCGGAGGAAGTAAAGCGGTTATGTGTGATAAGCGCTCCATCTCATAACACAATAACCTCACATACCTATTACAGTCCCATAAGCAACGTATCAGACCCAACAGTCGCGTTTCAATGAAATCAAAGCACGTACTAGCTTGTGGCAAATGTATTCAGCATCTAATTTGCATTAGCAACAAGCCGCGGCAGAATAAAGCCCAACGTGATACATTTGGTTCTGACGTCACAATCCACTCGCACGACGTTCTATAAAGAACGAACGTTATTACAGCCGTCTACATGATAATACAATGTAGCTTTTAAAATTCTAAATGTAACTGTTGTTACTTGTGTAGGGGGGAGGGGGTGCTCGCGTGCGTTTAAAGCGTCGCGGTTTCTTTTGTTAGCGCGAAAACACAATATTGCGTAAAAAGCCGACGTTCTGTTTCCGTTTCAATACCACACACGTTGTTTTAAAAGCATAGGAGTAAAATCGCTACTCACCCGATGGGTTTACAGCAGCGGGTGTTGCCATATTGCCTGGGTGGAATCGCAGAAATGCAGAAATGACGCACAATACGAAAATAACGCCGCACGCGATCCTCTCCGTGTGTCTCGAGCGCGCAAACTCAGTTCAGCCCTGCATGTGAAGGTGTGACGGCGATCGAGCGATGCTGGATGGGATTTTGCTGCGTTTCTGCTAGTACGTGTAGCAGATTCGTAGCGGTCTGACAAACGCAAGATGTCTGAGAGGTTGCGTGAACACCGCGAGACTTCGCTGCTGAATTAATGAAGGCTGGATCCACGCACGCAGCAGCAGCTTCAGCGCGTTTCTGCCCTCCAAGAACTTCAAACCGGGCTGGAAGCCACTCTAGCGCTGTTGCTTTGTTTCGGTCATGAGCACAGACATCCATGGCTGTACTGAGATGATCTCTAAAATAATAAAAATCTACCGTGTCTGTGAGATTTTCGAGTAAAAAAATAAATAAAATTGCTTGCGAAATTAGTTTTAAACTCATTATTCAAAACTGTCTTAGATTACAATGACATTTAAACTGAGAACATCATACCTTTGTACAAAACAGCATTTTTATTGTTTTGTTTAATAGTTTTTTTTTTCTTGTATTTTGTTTACATTAAATCCATTAAAAAGATGCATTTATTTAACGTCAGGTTTCATTGTGAAAATCTGCCTCGTTACATAGCCTACCGAAAAAAAGAAGAAAAAAAACCTGGCAAAACATAATTGCTAAAATGTATTTTAAAAAATGCACAAATATCTTATATAGTCTACATTTTAAAAACATTAAAAAACAATTTTTGGCTTATATATTCACATTTGAAGAACAACCTACTGTAAGATTAGAAACTGCTCCTGAAATTTTGAAAACTATAATTTTACTTAAAAAATAAGTTTCATGGTTTACTGTTTACAACATACATTTAGCATATACCTAAAATATATTTGGTTAATGCACATACATGTTCTGTTTCAGATTAATGCACATTATTATTTATTGTTAGGTCTTATTTAAATAATTTCTGTTCTCATTTCAGATAGGTATGTATGTAAGAGCTTTGCACACACTTGGCAAATAAAGCCAATTCTGGTTCTGATCTGATTTTGGCCATAATGGCCGTATTGGATGTTAAATCATGTAACAAGCATATGTTAAATATTTGTTTGTATTCATGTTTTTAATTATTTTAAATTATTTTAATTGGTGCTGTCAAACGATTAATCACATCCACAATAAAAGTAAATTGGATCCTAATTCCCAAAGTTCGTGTTATAAGCTTTAGGTGTTATGTTTTAAGCACACAATCCTTTATTGGTGAGGTATAGACATTCATTCATGCTCCACTGTTTTTCAACACAAACATCTCTTGGTAGACTTCATCTGGTTATATGCATTTCTTACCTCGACACGCTTAAAGAAGCGATGATGCCCTTTTAATATAAAGATGATGAAACACAAACATGGTGAAAACATTAATCTTCCAGTGTTCCAGTACAGTAACGCGTTTGATGATTTATGATGGAGTAAAAACCAATTTCCCTCTATAGATGAAGTGAGGGTCAAACAATGAGTGATCTACACTGGAGGATGTCTGGGGGGGGGGGGGATTGCACACACATACACACCATCTCTATATACCTTCACTCTTCCCAATTACAATAGCAATGCTTGCATGTTCTAGATTGATTAGCCTAAATATATTATGATATATATAGAGCTTTGAGTTTCATAAGAGAATGCAAATTTTACAAAATATACAGTTGGTTCAGATAGATATATACAAGTAAAATCAATGATTAAAGATGAGTAGTGTGTTCTGATACAGTGTTTAGATTTGTAGCAGTTTTTTCTCCTCTGCTTTCTTTGCAGTGCTCTGTCCTGGTTTAATAAGCTCTTGCACTGCAGACACCTGCATAAGAAGTTCTGCTGACCTCTATTTTATTAAACATGCCTTCCGGGCAAAGAAAAACTAGCCTGTGCTTTAACAACAGACAGATAAGGCAGGGTTGACAGATCAAACTGAAAAGCTAAACTAAACGTGGTGCATTCATTGAATTTTAATATTCAGCAGTGAGAAGAAACTTTGAGCCCTGCAAACTTCAAAAGTACAATTCCCAAAGCACATCGTTACTTGACAACCATCAACGTCTTCATCTTAACGGCATCTCTGTAAAATAAAATAGAAAAATGGCCATAGTTTTATACTTCATTTTAATCTTGAGATTATAATTTAGTAATGAAAGAACAGTTTTGAAAGAAGAATTCCATTTTCATTTTTGTTCCAATTCTGAGCCTTTTATAATTGGCCGTTCTGAGCACTTCAAAAGGATTTCAAAGCAATTGCTTCAGTAATTCACTTAATAATAGGCTTAAAGGAACAGTTCACCATAAATTTCAAATTTGAATATTATTTTTCTTACCTATATGTCAAATTATTTGACCTTAATTCTTCATATTTATTCATACACTAGTGTTCAAAAGTTTGGGACTGGGTAAGATGTTTTTGAAGATGTTTCTTATGCTCACCCAGGCTGCATTTATTTGATGAAAAATACAGGAAACATAAATATTGTGAAATATTCTCACAAATAGGTTTTTGAAATGAAAATTTGGTGAAAATGTTCTCAGCCTCCATGCAAGACTCATGACTTCAGTCCATCAATCCTTCATGTCTCAAGTCCTTCACATCTTGTGCTACATGTTTTTAACAAACAAATCCATATTTGAGGTGTTTTAATTTTAAACTGGTACGTCTACCCAAACTGTGAATCCATAATCAGTGATAAGACTTCCTCCAGTGAAAAAGACCATCCTCTGTTGAACTGTTCTGATCAATGGTTGCTGATCTATGCGTATTTCTCTCCAGATTCAGATAAGACTGCTGATTCATAAAAGCAATATTATGAATAGAGGACTTATTTGAAGTTACAAACATGCAACTTGTCACTTCATAAGATGTTAACTGATTAACTGCAGTGGTGTGGATTATTGTGCTGTTTTTATCAGCTGTTTGGACTCTCGTTCTGACGGCACCCATTCACTGGAGAGCAACCATTGGTCAGCAAGTGATGTAATTCTACATTTCTCTAAATCTGTTCTGAAGAAAAAAACAATAGGAGAAACAATTTTTTCTTCTCTCTTAATAGAAGTAGTTTTATGCATTTGTATGGCATATATAAAAACAGTAAAGTGGAAACACCAGCACTGAATTTACCATTCATTTTGAGCAATTTCAGGTAAAGCTTTATATGGCACATCAGTCCATAACAGTTTCCATAAGAATATTGGCTGAATGTAAGTTTTCTGTTTACACTTTACACCGTGAGAATGGTCAAATGACACATTGACATCAAATGACAAAGTGCATTTAAAGCATCTTTCTATGCTGCACCAGCTTCACTTGCTCACAGCTCTCTTGTTTGTCCTTGTTAGGCATGGTGTGTTTATGG